>NW_006256897.1:0-12168 GCF_000478725.1 Eutrema salsugineum | reverse complement strand
ATGTTTGATTAACTTGCTAGTTAGGGTTCATATCTATTTGTTCTTCACCTTAGGTTGTTCTTAAAGCTAATTCTGGACTGATCACCTAGAACTTAGATCTTAGGTTGCTTAATTGACACGGAAGTGTAATTGAATAACTGGAAAGAACCTGAGTTGAGCAAAGTAACTATTCGCAAAGGAATTTGGTTTAGGAGCTTTAAAGCTGGTTTAAATCTGTAGGATTTACAAAGGAATTTGGGATTCTAGGATTTTAACTTAGATAATTCTCACAACGGAAGTTGGTTAATTATAGTTCTGTGTTTCGAGTTCAAGAACTGTGCTTAAACTGAGCCCTGACTTGTTAAGTTGATTTGCATTCATTGATCTCCTGAAAATCACCCTAGGCCTATCCTTTATCACATCGAATTTACAACTGTTTTCATTACTGTTTTATTTATTTCTTTTGCATTATTATTTGTTTCGCATATTTTGGCTTAGCGTAACTCTATCTTCATAAGGTTTATTGAGTGATCTCTTGTCTCTGTGGTTCGACCCCTAGATACTACAACTGCACATCTGTGCTCTTGCAGAGTAGCTTAGGGATTAAACTTTGAGCATATCAAGTTTTGGCGCCGTTGCCGGGGACTTGATTTCGCCATTAAACCTAGTTTTTGAGTTTCGACTAAGTTTTTCGACTTAGTGTCGAGCGATACCACTTGTGGTGTCGCCTGTCACCTTCCTTTTTATAACCTAGTTTACTTATTTTCGTTTTCTCTCTTTGTTTTTGGTGTTTCAGGTTTATGCATACTCGTGGAACCAGGAGCAACAAGGACATCCCGCTAGTGAATTTGAGCAACGAACAGCTAGCTGAGTTAGAGCGAACGAAGCGGAAAGCAAGAGATCCGGCAATGATGGAAAACGCCAATGGACTTGTTCGTGATGATGATGGAACCTGGAGAAACCGAGAGGGTCATCTGTGCAATGCGAGAGGCCAAAGGATTGATGGAGATGGTAACATCATTCCACCAGCTCCTTTACCAGTGGATGTTGTTGACCAGAATCCACCACCTGCACCGCGTGGGAATGCTGTGATTGTTCCAAATCATAAGGACGTTCCAGAGGATCGGAATGCGAGGGAACCTGCACCTGCAGTTGGACGTGGACGAACACTTGGAGACTACAACAGGCCTGAGCAGTTCTATGCAAATCGTTCTGCGATTCGCGCTCCTGCGTTTCAAAGAAACGATTTTGAGCTGAAGCCTGTGTACTACACTCTTGTGGGTCAGCACCCATTCCATGGCCACTCTCATGAGCACCCTATGGATCACATCGAGAGGTTTGAGAATTTGGTCACCAGCATCAAATACAATGGAGTGTCCAATGATTTCCTCCTCTGCAAGCTGTTTCCTTAGTCTCTTGCTGGAGAAGCAGCTAACTGGTTGAAGCAGTTGGAGCCAGGATCACTCACCACTTGGGAAGAGACCAGGAACGCCTTCCTGCACAACTTCTTCGACGATGCTAGGTCTGAGGAGTTGAGGACTAAGATCTCGACTTTCTCTCAGGACCCTACTGAAGCGTTCAAGGCTTCTTGGGTGCGATTCAAATCGTACCAGCGAGACTGCCCTCACCATGGCTTCAGCGATGTGCAGTTGCTGGGTATCTTTTTCAGAGGTATCGACTGGAGGTATCAGATGGCACTTGATGCAGCAAGCAATGGTAACTTCAACACTCGATACCCAGAAGAAACCGTTGAGCTCATCGAAAATTTGGCATCCAGCAATAGCACCAAGAATGCTGATCTTGAGCGAAAGAAGCAAGCTGGAACATGGATAGATCGCAGATCGCTGAGGTGAAAGCTAAACTCGATTCTGTGCACAGCCTTTTAGTGGGTAAGAAGTCTGTCAGATTCGCACAGGAGGTGGAGAGTTTCGAACCTGAGGATGCAGCTGAGGAAGAGGATGTCAATTTTGTTAGTGGATCAGGATTTCAGGGTCAGAGGTTTGGTAATCAGCAAGGTAACAGAAGCTACAGTGGAAATTACAGTGGAAACAATCAGAGGAATACCTTCAACAGTAATCAGAATTTCTCTGGTTACACGCCTAAGCCTCAGTACCAGAAACCTTTCTCCAACAACAGTTTTTCCAGAAACTACAGCACTCCTTCATCTCAACCTCAAAATCCTGACAATGAGATGAAGTCTATGCTGGAACAGATTCTGGAAGGTCAGCAGAAGCTCACCGTGGACTTTAATGGGAAGATGGATGCTCTCTACCTCGATTTGAATGGAAAAATCGAAGCTCTGAACACCCATGTCAAGCAGCTCGATACACAGGTAGCCCAAACTGCAGGTTCTGTTAAAAGGCAAGAGGGTTTTCTTCCTGGGAAGACTGACACCAATCCAAGGCATCACTGCAGTGCTATCACGTTGAGGAGTGGTAAAAATCTGAGTTCTGAGCCCACGAAGACGCCTCTGCACCTGAAGTCGTGGACTTAGAAGATTCTGAAGAAATTCCTGAGATTGCAGAGCCGGTGACGAGCGACACCACCACTAGCATCGCGCGTCACCAATTGCAGAGCGAAGCTGTTGATGCTCCGAATCCGAAATCTGCAGAGGAGAAAGTTTACAAACCTAAAGTTCCTTACCCAAGGAGCCCTAGGAAGTCCAAGCAAGAGCTTGATGATGCACGATGCAAAGCTCTGATGGAAAAGCTTGTGATTGAGATACCCTTGGTTGATGCTGTAAAAATCACTCCTGTCATCAGACGTTATGTGAAACGAATGGTAACCAATAATCTCAGCCATGAACAGGGAATGATGATGATATCTGAGCAAGTCAGTGCAGTGATTCAGAACTGAATTCCAGAGAAGCTATCTGATCCAGGAAGCTTTGTCTTGGATTGCTCTATCTTCACAGAGAGATTCAAGAGATCGCTGTGTGATCTGGGTTCAAGTGTTAACCTCATGCCTTATTCGGTAGCTGTCAATCTCGGCATGACTGATTTCAAGCCAACAAGGATCTCCCTCATCCTAGCTGATCGTTCGACAAGGATACCTGAAGGGGTGCTAGAAGATGTTCCAATCAAGGTTGGAGACTGCATGATACCGACCGACTTTGTGGTTTTGGAGTATGGAGAGGAGCCTAAAGATCCTCTTATCCTTGGGAGACCTTTTCTAGCTACAGCAGGTGCTATCATCGATGTCAGGAAAGGCAGGATTGCTCTGAATGTTGGAGATCTGGTGATGAACTTTGACATGGACAAGCTGATGAAGAAGCCCACCATCGATGGTCAGACCTTCTATGTCGACACTCTCACAGAGTTTGCTGAGGAGTTTTTCCATGAGATGCTTCCTACAGACCCACTTGAGAGAGCTTTGACCACGTCTGCATCTGAAGCTGAACACTTGGACGAAATTTCAGCTTCTTACTCAAAGATGTTGGACTCTAGCGAGCATGTGATGCAGCTGGCATCGCAGGTTGAACAGCTTGAGACTCCTGCAAAGGTGAAGCAGTTATCCGACTGGAGTGAGGAGAAAGCACCCAAGATTGAGTTCAAACAACTCCCTGCAGGACAAAGGTACGCATTCCTGGGCTCTAATTCTACCTATCCAGTCATTATAGATTCTTCTTTGAACAATGCTGAGGTTACCTTACTACTGAGCAAGCTGCGCAAGCATCGCAAAGCTTTTGGCTATTCTCTTGATGATATTTCAGGTATCTCACCAGACTTGTGCATGCACCGAATCCACCTGGAGGATGAGTCGAAGTCGTCGATCGAGCACCAGCGCAGGTTGAACCCTAACCTGAAAGACGTCGTCAAAAAGGAGATCATGAAGCTACTGGAAGCTGGAATCATCTATCCAATTTCAGATAGTGCTTGGGTGAGTCCTGTGCACGTGGTTCCTAAGAAAGGAGGGGTTACTGTTGTGAAGAATGACAAGGATGAGTTGATTCCGACGCGCACAGTGACTGGACACAGGATGTGCATCGACACTGTGCATCGACTACAGGAAGCTGAATGCAGCGACCAGAAAAGATCACTTTCCATTGCCCTTTATTGATCAGATGCTGGAGAGACTTGCAAGCCATCCCTACTACTGCTTCCTCGATTGGTACTCAGGATTTTTCCAGATCCCTATCCACCCAGACGATCAGGAGAAGACCACCTTTACATGTCCATACGGCACTTTCGCATATCGCAGGATGCCCTTTGGACTCTGTAATGCTCCTGCGACGTTTCAGAGATGTATGATGTCCATCTTCACTGACATGATTGAGGATTTCATGGAGGTCTTTATGGATGATTTCTCCGTCTACGGATCATCTTTTAAGGACTGTCTGGATAATCTCTGCAAGGTTCTGGCTCGCTGTGAAGAGAAACACTTGGTCCTTAACTGGGAAAAGTGTCACTTTATGGTCAGAGATGGGATTGTGCTTGGGCATAAGGTTTCTGCAGCTGGCATCGAAGTGGATCGCGCGAAGATTGACGTCATGACGAGCTTGCCACCACCTGATTCTGCGAAATCGGTTAGAAGTTTTCTGGGTCATGCAGGTTTCTATCGTCGCTTCATCAAAGATTTCAGCAAGATTGCACGCCCTCTTACTTCTCTGCTCTGCAAAGATGCTAAGTTTGAGTTTACAGATGAGTGCCTTGCTGCGTTCGAACAGATCAAGCATGCCCTGATCAGCGCCCCCATTGTGCAGCCTCCTGACTGGAATTTGGCTTTTGAGGTGATGTGCGATGCTAGTGATTTTGCTGTTGGTGCTGTTCTAGGACAGAAGAAGGATAAAAAGCTTCATGCCATCTACTATGCCAGTCGAACTCTGGATGATGCTCAAAGGAATTATGCTACTACTGAGAAAGAGCTGTTGGCTGTGGTCTTTGCTTTTGAGAAATTTCGGCCATACCTTGTGGGATCGAAAGTGATTGTGCACACAGACCATTCTGCACTCAAATACTTGATGCAGAAGAAGGATGCAAGCCTAGGTTGCTGCGATGGGTGCTACTCCTTCAGGAATTCGATATTGAGGTCAAGGACAAGAAGGGGGTTGAGAATGGTGTGGCCGATCATCTTTCACGCATCAGGGTTGAAGACGATGTACCCATAGACGATTTCCTGCCAGAGGAGAATGTGTATTATGTGGAAACCAAGTCCCATAACAGTTTTGACGAAGAATTGCAGGTTTTTCGAGTTGGAGGAACGTTAGTGACGAGCGACACCACCACTAGTGTCGCGCGTCACCTTACTCAGGCGAACACAGAGACCTCTCAAATTCGAAGCAGGTTTCCTGAGATCAGTTCAGCTGTTGCATCTACCACCCAACGTCCTTGGTATGCAGATATTGCCAACTATCTCGCTGCAGAGGCTGAGCCTGAGAACTTTAACGGCTATGCAAAGAAGAAGTTCCTGAGAGAGCTGCGACGATACCACTGGGATGAGCCATATCTGTACAAGCACTGTTCTGATGGGATTTACAGAAGATGCATTGCAGAGTCAGAGGTTCCAGAAGTGCTGTTTCATTGTCATGGATCCGAATATGCTGGACACTTTGCAACATTCAAAACAGTGTCTAAGGTTCTTCAAGCAGGTTTCTGGTGGCCTACCATGTTTCGCGACGCACATGCATTCATCTCGCAGTGCGATGTTTGTCAGAGGAGAGGAAAGATCAGCAAACAACATGAGATGCCACAGAATTTCATCCTTGAGGTTGAGGTATTCGACAGCTGGGGTATCGATTTCATGGGTCCTTTTCCCTCTTCTTATGGGAACAAGTACATCCTGGTTGCTGTTGATTATGTCTCAAAGTGGGTCGAAGCCATTGCCAGTCCCACCAACGATTCTTCAGTGGTCCTTAAGATGTTCAAGACCATCATCTTTCCTCGCTTTGGAGTACCTCGAATTGTTATAAGTGATGGTGGTTCTCACTTTACTAACAAGATTTTCGAAAAACTCCTAAGGAAGCATGGAGTTCATCATCGAGTTGCCACTCCTTATCACCCTCAGACGAGTGGACAGGTTGAAGTCTCGAATCGTCAGATCAAAGAGATTCTGGAGAAGACAGTGAGTAAAACTCGAAAGGATTGGGCTGCGAAGTTGGACGATGCACTCTGGGCGTACAGGACAGCGTTCAAAACACCTCTAGGCACCACACCCTTCCACCTGCTCTATGGAAAGCCCTGTCACCTTCCAGTAGAGATTGAACACAAGGCAGCCTGGGCGATAAAGCTGATGAATATCGACATCAAGTCTGCTGCAGAGAGGCGACTGATACAGCTGAATGAGTTGGACGAAATCAGGCACCATGCCTATGAGAATTCGAAGTTGTACAAGAGAGACCATGCGTATCATGATTCAAAATCCTCTCTAGGCAATTCGAACCGAATGATCAGGTACTTCTGTATAACTCTCGTTTGCAATTGTTTTCTGGTAAACTTCGTTCTCGATGGTCAGGTCCTTTCATAGTCAAAGAGGTTCGCCCCTATGGCGCTGTCGTCCTCCTCACACCAGATGGTAGCAGAGAGTTCACAGTCAATGGACAAAGGGTGAAGCACTACTGGGCCAAAGCTGAGATTCCGGATGGACATATCGTGCCTCTGGATGGCGCACCTCCTGCTTGAATCACCATCAAGTCAAGCTAATGACTTTAAACGAGCGCTTGGTGGAAGGCAATCCACTGGTGAGTCTGTAAATAAGTCTTTTTGTTTCAGTTGATTTTCGTTTTTCTTTTTGTGTTTCAGGTGAAACAGGGCTGGTGTCGAGCGACGCCTAGGTGTCGCCTGTCACTTTCCACCAAAAAAAAAAAAAAAAAAAAAATTTTTAGGACCTAGCTTAACCGGAATTCCAGAACCGGAGGGGAATCGGACGCGGATCGGGCACGAGGAAAATACCATTCGCACTTTGCAAGTGTCGCGCGTCACCACCCTAGGTGTCGCCCGTCACTCACAAACAGGTAAGTCTTCTCTTTCCCACGTTTATTTAAAACCCTCACACCTTTTTCCTCCCTTCCTCCTCACGGCACTCGACACTTTCGCCATAACCACCCTCACCAACACCGAAATTACTCGAATTTTCATCGATTTGAGTGATTCCAAAGCCTAACCTCATCAGATTTTCACCCTCTATCTGTTTCTCTCATCGATTTGCCATTCCAACAAGGTACACACTTCGAATCTCCACTTTTTTGATTTCGGTGCCTCAGGTTTGTTTGTCGAAATTGCTCTTTTTGGGTTGATGCTTTGCTTGATTTCACCTATGGCGAACCATTTCGGGCAGATTTCGACCACCCCCATGCGCTTTACACGGTTCATTTGGCTAGATTTGAGAATTTTTCTCTTCATGCCAATTGCACTTCAAAATTTGAGAGTGTGAAATTTGTTGTGGTGTTAGGGAGATTTCTGTATGCATGTGTCGCTGGACTCCTCCTTGTCGCTGATCCGACTTGCTGGAGAACATCACTTGTACATACTTGTTCACTGACTTGAGATTCTTTTTTTTTGTTGGTTTGCTCTGTTTCCTCTTTTGCAGATGCCTCCACGCAAGCGACAATGCAGGGACGCCGCCTCTAGTACGCAACCTCCAGTCGAAGTAACCTTCCAACTCGGAGACCACGTCGAGGTTTTGGATGGTGACCTGTGGCAACGTGCAACCGTGAAAGCTGTCCTCGCACGATCTCGTTACTTGGTCAAATTCCTTGACTCCCAGGAGTTGCAGGTGTTCCCGACTTCCCATCTTCGCCCTGCTGCGCCACCACGAGCCTCCGCCTCACCGCCACCATCGCCTCCTGCACTCCCTGATTCACCTGACGAGAGGATTAGGCGCTCGTGGCCTAAACGAGAGAATCTGCGCATTCCAACACGCAGGATCTGGGACGAGCCACCTCGAGCTGTTGTTGAGAGCGTTGAGTGTCTACACAGACCAATTTCAGATGACTGGGATGATTACGACACTTTCTTCTACAACGCCTAGCTCAATGTGAAGATACTCCCCACCAGGTTTTTGGACATTCTGGATATGAGGCGTTTGGGTTTGGATTCTGAGCTCCTGCGTTTATTGACGAAGCTTGGATTGGGCTCTATGGCTACCAGACCCTACGATCTGTTTCCTGACCTTGTTCGTCCGTTCCTCGCCTCTGTTCGCATCTACTACACCAACGAACATGCTCCAAACGCGCAGGAGGGCACTCTGACTTTCATGATCCACGGGGTTCGTTACAGGCTCCCCTTTCGCGACCTATGTGCCTTATATGGGTTTCGCAAGGATCTCCCGAGAGTCACCCTCCCTACTCAGATGTTCGATGTGCAGGATTTCTGGTCCCATTTTGGGAATGGGCGTTATGATTCGAAGACTACGTCCCAGACCGACGTGCGCCACCCTGTTCTGCGATGCCTTCTACGTGTCCTGGGCAACACTATTCAGTGCAAGTCGACCCCGGGTAAGATGCGTCTCTCTGAGTTGGCTCTTCTTTATGTTGGCATTGGTGATTTGACAGATGGTGAGCATTACCGGAGTTCCGCGCACGCTACTGATGTCAACATGGGAGCCGTTTACGCTCATCACTTGGTTTCTTTGCAAGCCAAGCCTTTCTCTGGAGCAGGTACGACACAGCGCACTGAGTCTGTTGGCAGCTTGCTGACCCCTATTTTCCAGTATTTTCGGATCAGCACGGAGAACAGCATCATTGTCACGACTCGCCGAGCTATTGATTTAGATCACCTACGCCACGCTTCCTGGATTAACCACAACAATCAGTGGTCCTTTCTCACTACAGCTGGTTCATACCGGATTCAGCTCCCTGATCGTGCACGCACTGACATAGGCACCACATGCGCCGCGCTTCGTTTCATGCCAGAGAGGAGAGTCTTGATTACTGTGTCTCGCGGTTCTTCTTCCAGAGCTCGTGCTTCCACTTCCGAGGACGACCAGATACCTCGCTCCGCAGACACCACAGTACCTCTCCCTGATCTTCCCACTGAGCCAGAGGTTCCCATGGAGGCTGCTGCTTTCCAGCGGTATGTCATTCAGAGTTTTCAGAGCATCTGGAGTGCCATCGCTACTCTCTCTCGCTGCGGATGTGTTCGCCCTACTCGCCCGCGATCTCGTTCACCCACGCCCTCTGATGATGCTACTACTAGCAATGAGGACTAGTTCCTTTGTCCTTCTGGTTCTGTTTTCTTGTCTTGTGTTTTTCTTCTCTTTTATTTTCGTTTGTTTGAGTATGTTGTGTCAGCTACACCTGTTGTGAGACTTTGTTGGATTTATGCATCTATGCGTTGCATTGTTACTAATAACCTTTCTCTGAGTGATCTAACAGTGCTAACATAGATGATCGCGACGATTGCTCTCTGCACTATGGTGTCGAGCGACACCATCTTTGGTATCACGCGTCACCACCCTTGCACTTTCGACCTAAGCTTGTTTTCTTCTGAATCTGAGCTGTGTGTTGGTCGACCTAACTGAGTAGTAAGATATTCTAACCCGTTGCATTCTTCCTTCTGACTTTCTCTTCTGTCACCAACTTCGGATTTGATAACACTGGGGACAGTGTTGTTCAAGTCTGGGGGAGGTAGTTGCTGACATTGTGTTTGTTTTTCTTAAGAGTCAGTTGTGTCAAAACGGTTTTGAGTCAAAACTTGTTGGAGATCATGATGCCTTTCCTGGAATTACTGTGCTGACCTTTCACCTAAGTGACCACTGCTGCAGATTCAGTCTAGATCCGACTAATGAAAAATCCAAAGGCTGACCAGTTGACTAGAGGCATCCATGTTTCCAACAGAATCCACTAACCTGAGCTAAGTACTGAACTTCACTTTTAACTCGCTGATGTGACTAATGCCTTAGAGCTTGATTCCTCATTCGTACTTGATCAATGAAAGCCTGTGTGAAATTTAATGAAGTGATTTCTCTCCCTTGTGACGATCTAAAAGAGGGCAAAAAGATTGAGATGATTTTCGCTTAGGAGTGAAGGGCTAGGAATGTTTCCAATGATCCCATTATTTCACTTCTAAGTTGGAATGATCACACAAAGGAAGGAAGTGAGGGGTAGGAATGTTTCCCATGACCCCACTATTCGCTGAAAACCTTTGATACAAGGTAAGAGGACAACTCGGGGACTTGGTGGCAAACACCATCAGTACTCGCAGCTTTACCCTTATCGAGTATGCGCCATAAAAAAAAAAGAAAGAAGAAGAAAAGAGATGATGAATGTGCGAAACGAATAAGTCTGGGGGAGAGAAAAAGTACCAAAGTTTATATGGCTGATTTGTTTGAGTACAGAATGGGAAAGAATCTAGAAGGTTCTGGGCATTGGAATCATCAGTGAGATCCAGCGATGAGGGTTTATGGACAATGTTGTGGAATTTTGGACTTAATCTGGAAAGCTGTGAATGTCTGCGGAGAAGTACATGGTGGTTCGATTTGGAATGATGAAGCAGTAGTTGAGTTGCAGGGTGATCGGTCAAAAGCGATGTTCCAATGAAAGGTTGAGTCTCTGTGTTTTCAAACTTCTTTCTCTTGTTTGGTGTTTTGTTTGCTTGAGGGCAAGCAAATGCTAAGTCTGGGGGAGTTGATATATCATGGTTTTTATGGTTTTTAACCATGGTATATGTCTTATTTATAGAGTCTTTTTAGTGTCTTTCGAGTCTTTTGGAGTCTTTTCAGGTCATAGGTACGTTTGGAGCTTAACTGGAGACTTTGGAGCACTTTGGAGCTTAATCAGGATCAAATTCGTCAAGTATGGATTTTGTGCTTTGGTGACGCTCGACACCATGGAGAGTGACGCACGACACTTGTCAGAGAAATAAGGAAAAGGCGATTTTGTTTCCTATTTGAAGAAGGAGTTGGGCCCAAACGTTTTCAAGGAAGCCCAAAACGTGTCTTAGAGATATATATAGGTTTTTTTATTCCCTTTTTACGTACACCTTAGATTTTTGAGAGAGAGATACTCTGAGTTTTCGGCTTTTGCGATTTTTGAGCTTGGGGAGACAAGTCTGTACTCTGTTCGTTTAGAAAAAAGATTTCGAACCCCTTTATCTATTTCGATTTATTCTATTGCTTTCTATTCATCATGTTTGTTGTTTCAATGACCATGTCTGAGTAGATCACCTGTTAGGTTTAGGGTTAATTAGGGTTTTCTTTGAATGTTTGATTAACTTGCTAGTTAGGGTTCATATCTATTTGTTCTTCACCTTAGGTTGTTCTAAAAGCTAATTCTGGACTGATCACCTAGAACTTAGATCTTAGGTTGCTTAATTGACACGGAAGTGTAATTGAATAACTGGAAAGAACCTGAGTTGAGCAAAGTAACTATTCGCAAAGGAATTTGGTTTAGGAGCTTTGTGAACATATCGAACTTGTGCATTAAAGCTGGTTTAAATCTGTAGGATTTACAGAGGAATTTGGGATTCTAGGATTTTAACTTAGATAATTCTCACAACGGAAGTTGGTTAATTATAGTTCTGTGTTTCGAGTTCAAGAACTGTGCTTAAACTGAGCCCTGACTTGTTAAGTTGATTTGCATTCATTGATCTCCTGAAAATCACCCTAGGCCTATCCTTTATCACATCGAATTTACAACTGTTTTCATTGCTGTTTTATTTATTTCTTTTGCATTATTATTTGTTTCGCATATTTTGGCTTAGCGTAACTCTATCTTCATAAGGTTTATTGAGTGATCTCTTGTCTCTGTGGTTCGACCCCTAGATACTACAACTGCACATCTGTGCTCTTGCAGAGTAGCTTAGGGATTAAACTTTGAGCATATCAAGCTTGACGGACGCAAATTTTCGGTCGTGTCGTGTGGGTTTATGCACAACTGGCTGTGGAGTCTGAAGATTCCTTAAACAACAAGAATGCATCATATATATTTCTTTACCATGTTGTGTGGGTTAATGCACAAATGGCTGTGGAGCCTGAAGATTCCTTTGATTTTCCAAAGCCACAATCAAGTTGTCTACTAAGAATGACAGACATGAATGACAGTGAAAGTGACGAAGAACCCTACAAGAATGTATTTTTTTCCTCTGTTTTTTTTATGAGTGATGACTTTGACTTTAGATCATTGGTTTGTCTCTCACATTTTCGAAAAAAAAAACGAAGCTGCTTGACTTAACAAAGTCTCTTTGTGAAGAAGAATTATTGTCTAGCAAGATGAGATATATCCACAAAATTAAGATTATCAATCTCCATATGAAT
>NW_006256898.1:4929-12369 GCF_000478725.1 Eutrema salsugineum | reverse complement strand
ACTCTGCTTTGAATCTATCAAGTAGAGAATCCTAAATTTGGAAGGAGATGCATCACTTACATGTTTTCTTATTCCTTTGGATACACCCAATTTCTCCTATGAAAATCAGAATTCTGGTTTTCTCTTTAGGAAAAGTCATATTCTGATCCAAAATGGCACTATAATTGACAAGGGGGAGTTTTGAGAATAGAAATAGGAAGTAGAGACTCCTAATTGTGGAAGGAGATGCATCGTTTACATGTTTTCGTAATCCTTTGGATACACCTAATCTCTCATATAAAAATCAGAAAACTAGGACTCTCTTAGGAAAAGTCATATTCTGGTCCCAAATGGAACTATATTGACAAGGGGGAGTTCTCAGAATAGAAATAAGAAGTAGAGAATCCTAAATGTGGAAGGAGATGCATCACTTACATGTTTTTTTATTCTTTTGGATACACCCAATCTCTCCTATGAAAAACAGAAAACTAGGACTCTATTTAGGAAAAGTCATATTCTGATCCCAAATGGAACTATATTAACAAAGGGGAGTTCTGAGAATAAAAATAGGAAGTAGAGACTCCGAATTGTGGAAGGAGATGTATCATTTACATGTTTTCATAATCCTTTGGACACACCCAATATCTCCTATGAAAAACGGAAAACTGGGACTCTCTTTACGAAAAGTCACCTTTTTAATCCAAATGGAACTATATTGACAAGGGGGAGTTCTGAGAATAGAAATAGGCAGTAGAGAATCCTAAATTTGGAAGGAGATGCATCACTTACATGTTTTCTTATTCCTTTGGATACACCCAATATCTCTTATGAAAATCAGAAAACTGGGACTCTCTTTAGGAAAAGTCATATTCTGATCCAAAATGGCACTATATTGACATGGGGGAGTTCTGAGAATAGAAGTAGGAAGTAGAGAATCCTAAATGTGGAAGGAGATGCATCACTTACATGTTTTCTTATTCTTTTGGATACACCCAATCTCTCCTATGAAAAACAGAAAACTAGGACTCTCTTTAGGAAAAGTCATATTCTGATCCCAAATGAAACTATATTAACAAAGGGGAGTTCTGAGAATAGAAATAGGAAGTAGAGACTCCTAATTGTGGAAGGAGATGTATCATTTACATGTTTTCATAATCTTTTGGACACACCCAATATCTCCTATAAAAAACGGAAAACTGGGACTCTCTTTAGGAAAAGTCACCTTTTTAATCCAAATGGAACTATATTGACAAGGGGGAGTTCTGAGATAGAAATAGGCAGTAGAGAATCCTAAATTTGGAAGGAGATGCATCACTTACATGTTTTCTTATTCTTTTGGATACACCCAATCTCTCCTATGAAAAACAGAAAACTAGGACTCTCTTTAGGAAAAGTCATATTCTGATCCCAAATGAAACTATATTAACAAAGGGGAGTTCTGAGAATAGAAATAGGAAGTAGAGACTCCTAATTGTGGAAGGAGATGTATCATTTACATGTTTTCATAATCTTTTGGACACACCCAATATCTCCTATAAAAAACGGAAAACTGGGACTCTCTTTAGGAAAAGTCACCTTTTTAATCCAAATGGAACTATATTGACAAGGGGGAGTTCTGAGAATAGAAATAGGCAGTAGAGAATCCTAAATTTGGAAGGAGATGCATCACTTACATGTTTTCTTATTCCTTTGGATACACCCAATATATCTTATGAAAATCAGAAAACTGGGACTCTCTTTAGGAAAAGTCATATTCTGATCCCAAATGGAACTATATTGACAAAGGGGAGTTCTGAGAATAGAAATAGGAAGTAGAGAATCCTAAATTTGGAAGGAGATGCATCACTTACATGTTTTCTTATTCCTTTGGATACACCCAATTTCTCCTATGAAAATCAGAATTCTGGTTTTCTCTTTAGGAAAAGTCATATTCTGATCCAAAATGGCACTATAATTGACAAGGGGGAGTTCTGAGAATAGAAATAGGAAGTAGAGACTCCTAATTGTGGAAGGAGATGCATCGTTTACATGTTTTCGTAATCCTTTGGATACACCTAATCTCTCATATAAAAATCAGAAAACTAGGACTCTCTTAGGAAAAGTCATATTCTGGTCCCAAATGGAACTATATTGACAAGGGGGAGTTCTGAGAATAGAAATAAGAAGTAGAGAATCCTAAATGTGGAAGGAGATGCATCACTTACATGTTTTTTTATTCTTTTGGATACACCCAATCTCTCCTATGAAAAACAGAAAACTAGGACTCTCTTTAGGAAAAGTCATATTCTGATCCCAAATGGAACTATATTAACAAAGGGGAGTTCTGAGAATAAAAATAGGAAGTAGGGACTCCGAATTGTGGAAGGAGATGTATCATTTACATGTTTTCATAATCCTTTGGACACACCCAATATCTCCTATGAAAAACGGAAAACTGGGACTCTCTTTAGGAAAAGTCACCTTTTTAATCCAAATGGAACTATATTGACAAGGGGGAGTTCTGAGAATAGAAATAGGCAGTAGAGAATCCTAAATTTGGAAGGAGATGCATCACTTACATGTTTTCTTATTCCTTTGGATACACCCAATATCTCTTATGAAAATCAGAAAACTGGGACTCTCTTTAGGAAAAGTCATATTCTGATCCAAAATGGCACTATATTGACATGGGGGAGTTCTGAGAATAGAAGTAGGAAGTAGAGAATCCTAAATGTGGAAGGAGATGCATCACTTACATGTTTTCTTATTCTTTTGGATACACCTAATCTCTCCTATGAAAAACAGAAAACTAGGACTCTCTTTAGGAAAAGTCATATTCTGATCCCAAATGGAACTATATTAACAAAGGGGAGTTCTGAGAATAGAAATAGGAAGTAGAGACTCCTAATTGTGGAAGGAGATGTATCATTTACATGTTTTCATAATCCTTTGGACACACCCAATATCTCCTATGAAAAACGGAAAAATGGGACTCTCTTTAGGAAATGTCACCTTTTTAATCCAAATGGAACTATATTGACAAGGGGGAGTTCTGAGAATAGAAATAGGCAGTAGAGAATCCTAAATTTGGAAGGAGATGCATCACTTACATGTTTTCTTATTCCTTTGGATACACCCAATATATCTTATGAAAATCAGAAAACTGGGACTCTCTTTAGGAAAAGTCATATTCTGATCCCAAATGGAACTATATTGACAAAGGGGAGTTCTGAGAATAGAAATAGGAAGTAGAGAATCCTAAATTTGGAAGGAGATGCATCACTTACATGTTTTCTTATTCCTTTGGATACACCCAATTTCTCCTATGAAAATCAGAATTCTGGTTTTCTCTTTAGGAAAAGTCATATTCTGATCCAAAATGGCACTATAATTGACAAGGGGGAGTTCTGAGAATAGAAATAGGAAGTAGAGACTCCTAATTGTGGAAGGAGATGCATCGTTTACATGTTTTCGTAATCTTTTGGATACACCTAATCTCTCATATAAAAATCAGAAAACTAGGACTCTCTTAGGAAAAGTCATATTCTGGTCCCAAATGGAACTATATTGACAAGGGGGAGTTCTCAGAATAGAAATAAGAAGTAGAGAATCCTAAATGTGGAAGGAGATGCATCACTTACATGTTTTTTTATTCTTTTGGATACACCCAATCTCTCCTATGAAAAACAGAAAACTAGGACTCTCTTTAGGAAAAGTCATATTCTGATCCCAAATGGAACTATATTAACAAAGGGGAGTTCTGAGAATAAAAATAGGAAGTAGAGACTCCGAATTGTGGAAGGAGATGTATCATTTACATGTTTTCATAATCCTTTGGACACACCCAATATCTCCTATGAAAAACGGAAAACTGGGACTCTCTTTAGGAAAAGTCACCTTTTTAATCCAAATGGAACTATATTGACAAGGGGGAGTTCTGAGAATAGAAATAGGCAGTAGAGAATCCTAAATTTGGAAGGAGATGCATCACTTACATGTTTTCTTATTCCTTTGGATACACCCAATATATCTTATGAAAATCAGAAAACTGGGACTCTCTTTAGGAAAAGTCATATTCTGATCCCAAATGGAACTATATTGACAAAGGGGAGTTCTGAGAATAGAAATAGGAAGTAGAGAATCCTAAATTTGGAAGGAGATGCATCACTTACATGTTTTCTTATTCCTTTGGATACACCCAATTTCTCCTATGAAAATCAGAATTCTGGTTTTCTCTTTAGGAAAAGTCATATTCTGATCCAAAATGGCACTATAATTGACAAGGGGGAGTTCTGAGAATAGAAATAGGAAGTAGAGAATCCTAAATGTGGAAGGAGATGCATCGTTTACATGTTTTCGTAATCCTTTGGATACACCTAATCTCTCATATGAAAATCAGAAAACTGGGACTCTCTTTAGGAAAAGTCATATTCTGATCTCAAATGGAACTATATTGACAAGGGGTAGTTCTAAGAATAGAAATAAGAAGTAGAGAATCCTAAATGTGCAAGGAGATGCATCATTTACATGTTTTCTAATTCTTTTGGATACACCCAATCTCTCCTATGAAAAACAGAAAACTAGGACTCTCTTTAGGAAAAGTCATATTCTGATCCCAAATGGAACTATATTAACAAAGGGGAGTTCTGGGAATAGAAATAAGAAGTAGAGAATCCTTAATTTGGAAGGAGATGCATCACTTACATGTTTTCTTATTCCTTTGGATACACCCAATTTCTCCTATGAAAATCAGAATTCTGGTTTTCTCTTTAGGAAAAGTCATATTCTGATCCAAAATGGCACTATAATTGACAGTGGGGAATTCTGAGAATAGAAATAGGAAGTAGAGCCTCCTAATTGTGGAAGGGAGATGTATCATTTACATGTTTTCATAATCCTTTGGACACACCCAATATCTCTTATGAAAAACAGAAAACTGGGACTCTTTAGGAAAAGTCACCTTTTTAATCCAAATGGAACTATATTGACAAGGGGGAGTTCTGAGAATAGAAATAGGCAGTAGAGAATATTAAATTTGGAAGGAGATGCATCACTTACATGTTTTCTTATTCCTTTGGATACACCCAATATATCTTATGAAAATCAGAAAACTGGGACTCTCTTTAGGAAAAGTCATATTCTGATCCCAAATGGAACTATATTGACAAAGGGGAGTTCTGAGAATAGAAATAGGAAGTAGAGAATCCTAAATTTGGAAGGAGATGCATCACTTACATGTTTTCTTATTCTTTTGGATACACCCAATCTCTCCTATGAAAAACAGAAAACTAGGACTCTCTTTAGGAAAAGTCATATTCTGATCCCAAATGGAACTATATTAACAAAGGGGAGTTCTGAGAATAGAAATAGGAAGTAGAGACTCCTAATTGTGGAAGGAGATGTATCATTTACATGTTTTCATAATCCTTTGGACACACCCAATATCTCCTATGAAAAACGGAAAACTGGGACTCTCTTTAGGAAAAGTCACCTTTTTAATCCAAATGGAACTATATTGACAAGGGGGAGTTCTGAGAATAGAAATAGGCAGTAGAGAATCCTAAATTTGGAAGGAGATGCATCACTTACATGTTTTCTTATTCTTTTGGATACACCCAATATCTCTTATGAAAATCAGAAAACTGGGACTCTCTTTAGGAAAAGTCATATTCTGATCCAAAATGGCACTATATTGACATGGGGGAGTTCTGAGAATAGAAGTAGCAAGTAGAGACTCCTAAATTGTGCAAGGAGATGCATCACTTACATGTTTTCTTATTCTTTGGGATACACCCAATCTCTCCTATGAAAAACAGAAAACTAGGACTCTCTTTAGGAAAAGTCATATTCTGATCCCAAATGGAACTATATTAACAAAGGGGAGTTCTGAGAATAGAAATAGGAAGTAGAGACTCCTAATTGTGGAAGGAGATGTATCATTTACATGTTTTCTTATTCCTTTGGATACACCCAATATCTCCTATGAAAAACGGAAAACTGGGACTCTCTTTAGGAATGTCACCTTTTTAATCCAAATGGAACTATATTGACAAGGGGGAGTTCTGAGAATAGAAATAGGCAGTAGAGAATCCTAAATTTGGAAGGAGATGCATCACTTACATGTTTTCTTATTCCTTTGGATACACCCAATATATCTTATGAAAATCAGAAAACTGGGACTCTCTTTAGGAAAAGTCATATTCTGAGCCCAAATGGAACTATATTGACAAAGGGGAGTTCTGAGAATAGAAATAGGAAGTAGAGAATCCTAAATTTGGAAGGAGATGCATCACTTACATGTTTTCTTATTCCTTTGGATACACCCAATTTCTCCTATGAAAATCAGAATTCTGGTTTTCTCTTTAGGAAAAGTCATATTCTGATCCAAAATGGCACTATAATTGACAAGGGGGAGTTCTGAGAATAGAAATAGGAAGTAGAGAATCCTAAATGTGGAAGGAGATGCATCGTTTACATGTTTTCGTAATCCTCTGGATACACCTAATCTCTCATATGAAAATCAGAAAACTGGGACTCTCTTTAGGAAAAGTCATATTCTGATCTCAAATGGAACTATATTGACAAAGGGTAGTTCTAAGAATAGAAATAAGAAGTAGAGAATCCTAAATGTGCAAGGAGATGCATCATTTACATGTTTTCTAATTCTTTTGGATACACCCAATCTCTCCTATGAAAAACAGAAAACTAGGACTCTCTTTAGGAAAAGTCATATTCTGATCCCAAATGGAACTATATTAACAAAGGGGAGTTCTGAGAATAGAAATAAGAAGTAGAGAATCCTAAATTTGGAAGGAGATGCATCACTTACATGTTTTCTTATTCCTTTGGATACACCCAATATATCTTATGAAAATCAGAAAACTGGGACTCTCTTTAGGAAAAGTCATATTCTGATCCCAAATGGAACTATATTGACAAAGGGGAGTTCTGAGAATAGAAATAGGAAGTAGAGAATCCTAAATTGGGAAGGAGATGCATCACTTACATGTTTTCTTATTCCTTTGGATACACCCAATTTCTCCTATGAAAATCAGAATTCTGGTTTTCTCTTTAAGGAAAAGTCATATTCTGATCCAAAATGGCACTATAATTGACAAGGGGGAGTTCTGAGAATAGAAATAGGAAGTAGAGACTCCTAATTGTGGAAGGAGATGCATCGTTTACATGTTTTCGTAATCCTTTGGATACACCTAATCTCTCATATGAAAATCAGAAAACTGGGACTCTCTTTAGGAAAAAGTCATATTCTGATCTCAAATGGAACTATATTGACAAGGGGTAGTTCTAAGAATAGAAATACAGAAGTAGAGAATCCTAACATGTGCAAGGAGATGCATCATTTACATGTTTTCTAATTCTTTTGGATACACCCCAATCTCTCCTATGAAAAACAGAAAACTAGTACTCTCTCTAGGAAAAGTCATATTCTGATCCCAAATGGAACTATATTAGCAAAGGGGA
>NW_006256898.1:0-4829 GCF_000478725.1 Eutrema salsugineum | reverse complement strand
TGAGAATAGAAATAAGAAGTAGAGATCCTAAATTTGGAAGGAGATGCATCACTTACATGTTTTCTTATTCCTTTGGATACACCCAATTTCTCCTATGAAAATCAGAATTCTGGTTTTCTCTTTAGGAAAAGTCATATTCTGATCCAAAATGGCACTATAATTGACAGTGGGGAATTCTGAGAATAGAAATAGGAAGTAGAGACTCCTAATTGTGGAAGGAGATGTATCATTTACATGTTTTCATAATCCTTTGGACACACCCAATATCTCTTATGAAAAACAGAAAACTGGGACTCTCTTTAGGAAAAGTCACCTTTTTAATCCAAATGGAACTATATTGACAAGGGGGAGTTCTGAGAATAGAAATAGGCAGTAGAGAATATTAAATTTGGAAGGAGATGCATCACTTACATGTTTTCTTATTCCTTTGGATACACCCAATATCTCTTATGAAAATCAGAAAACTGGGACTCTCTTTAGGAAAAGTCATATTCTGATCCAAAATGGCACTATATTGACAAAGGGGAGTTCTGAGAATAGAAATAGGAAGTAGAGAATCCTAAATTTGGAAGGAGATGCATCACTTACATGTTTTCTTATTCCTTTGGATACACCCAATTTCTCCTATGAAAATCAGAAAACTAGGACTCCCTTTAGGAAAAGTCATATTCTGATCCCAAATGGAACTATATTGACAAGGGGGAGTTCTGAGAATAGAAATTAGAAGTAGAGAATCCTGGACGTGGAAGGAGATGCATCACTTACATGTTTTCTTATTCCTTTCGATACACCCAATCTCTCCTATGAAAAACAGAAAACTAGGACTCTCTTTAGGAAAAGTCATATTCTGATCCCAAATGGAACTATATTAACAAATGGGAGTTCTGAGAATAGAAATAGGAAGTAGAGACTCCTAATTGTGGAAGGAGATGTATTATTTACATGTTTTCATAATCCTTGGGACACACCCAATATCTCCTATGAAAAACGGAAAACTGGGACTCTCTTTAGGAAAAGTCACCTTTTTAATCCAAATGGAACTATATTGACAAGGGGGAGTTCTGAGAATAGAAATAGGCAGTAGAGAATCCTAAATTTGGAAGGAGATGCATCACTTACATGTTTTCATATTCCTTTGGATACACCCAATATCTCTTATGAAAATCAGAAAACTGGGACTCTCTTTAGGAAAAGTCATATTCTGATCCAAAATGGCACTATATTGACATGGGGGAGTCTGAGAATAGAAGTAGAAGTTGAGAATCCTAAATGTGGAAGGAGATGCATCACTTACATGTTTTTTTATTCTTTTGGATACACCCAATCTCTCCTATGAAAAACAGAAACTAAGACTCTCTTTAGGAAAAGTCATATTCTGATCCCAAATGGAACTATATTAACAAAGGGGAGTTCTGAGAATAGAAATAGGAAGTAGAGACTCCTAATTGTGGAAGGAGATGTATCATTTACATGTTTTCATAATCCTTTGGACACACCCAATATCTCCTATGAAAAACGGAAAACTGGGACTCTCTTTAGGAAAAGTCACCTTTTTAATCCAAATGGAACTATATTGACAAGGGGGAGTTCTGAGAATAGAAATAGGCAGTAGAGAATCCTAAATTTGGAAGGAGATGCATCACTTACATGTTTTCTTATTCTTTTGGATACACCCAATCTCTCCTATGAAAAACAGAAAACTGGGACTCTCTTTAGGAAAAGTCATATTCTGATCCCAAATGGAACTATATTAACAAAGGGGAGTTCTGAGAATAGAAATAAGAAGTAGAGAATCCTTAATTTGGAAGGAGATGCATCACTTACATGTTTTCTTATTCCTTTGGATACACCCAATTTCTCCTATGAAAATCAGAATTCTGGTTCTCTCTTTAGGAAAAGTCATATTCTGATCCAAAATGGCACTATAATTGACAAGGGGGAGTTCTGAGAATAGAAATAGGAAGTAGAGACTCTTAATTGTGGAAGGAGATGCATTGTTTACATGTTTTCGTAATCCTTTGGATACACCTAATCTCTCATATAAAAATCAGAAAACTAGGACTCTCTTAGGAAAAGTCATATTCTGGTCCCGAATGGACTATATTGACAAGGGGGAGTTCTGAGAATAGAAATAAGAAGTAGAGAATCCTAAATGTGGAAGGAGATGCATCACTTACATGTTTTTTTATTCTTTTGGATACACCCAATCTCTCCTATGAAAAACAGAAAACTAGGACTCTCTTTAGGAAAAGTCATATTCTGATCCCAAATGGAACTATATTAACAAAGGGGAGTTCTGAGAATAAAAATAGGCAGTAGAGAATCCTAAATTTGGAAGGAGATGCATCACTTACATGTTTTCTTATTCTTTTGGATACACCCAATCTCTCCTATGAAAAACAGAAAACTAGGACTCTCTAGGACTCTCTTTAGGAAAACTCATATTCTGATCCCAAATGGAAACTATATTGACAAGGGGGAGTTCTGAGAATAGAAATAGGAAGTAGAGAATCCTAAATGTGGAAGGAGATGCATCACTTACATGTTTTTTTATTCTTTTGGATACACCCAATCTCTCCTATGAAAAACAGAAAACTAGGACTCTCTTTAGGAAAAGTCATATTCTGATCCCAAATGAAACTATATTAACAAAGGGGAGTTCTGAGAATAGAAATAGGAAGTAGAGACTCCTAATTGTGGAAGGAGATGTATCATTTACATGTTTTCATAATATTTTGGACACACCCAATATCTCCTATAAAAAACGGAAAACTGGGACTCTCTTTAGGAAAAGTCACCTTTTTAATCCAAATGGAACTATATTGACAAGGGGGAGTTCTGAGAATAGAAATAGGCAGTAGAGAATCCTAAATTTGGAAGGAGATGCATCACTTACATGTTTTCTTATTCCTTTGGATACACCCAATATATCTTATGAAAATCAGAAAACTGGGACTCTCTTTAGGAAAAGTCATATTCTGATCCCAAATGGAACTATATTGACAAAGGGGAGTTCTGAGAATAGAAATAGGAAGTAGAGAATCCTAAATTGGGAAGGAGATGCATCACTTACATGTTTTCTTATTCCTTTGGATACACCCAATTTCTCCTATGAAAATCAGAATTCTGGTTTTCTCTTTAGGAAAAGTCATATTCTGATCCAAAATGGCACTATAATTGACAAGGGGGAGTTCTGAGAATAGAAATAGGAAGTAGAGACTCCTAATTGTGGAAGGAGATGCATCGTTTACATGTTTTTGTATTCCTTGGGATCCACCTAATCTCTCATATAAAATCAGAAACCTAGGACTCTTTTAGGAAAAGTCATATTCTGGTCCCAAATGGAACTATATTGACAAGGGGGAGTTCTGAGAATAGAAATAGGAAGTAGAGACTCCTAATTGTGGAAGGAGATGTATCATTTACATGTTTTCTTATTCTTTTGGATACACCCAATCTCTCCTATGAAAAACAGAAAACTAGGTCTCTCTTTAGGAAAAGTCATATTCTGATCCCAAATGGAACTATATTAACAAAGGGGAGTTCTGAGAATAGAAATAGGAAGTAGAGACTCCTAATTGTGGAAGGAGATGTATCATTTACATGTTTTCATAATCCTTTGGACACACCCAATATCTCCTATGAAAAACGGAAAACTGGGACTCTCTTTAGGAAAAGTCACCTTTTTAATCCAAATGGAACTATATTGACAAGGGGGAGTTCTGAGAATAGAAATAGGCAGTAGAGAATCCTAAATTTGGAAGGAGATGCATCACTTACATGTTTTCTTATTCCTTTGGATACACCCAATATCTCTTATGAAAATCAGAAAACTGGGACTCTCTTTAGGAAAAGTCATATTCTGATCCCAAATGGAACTATATTGACAAAGGGGAGTTCTAAGAATCGAAATAGGAAGTAGAGAATCCTAAATTTGGAAGGAGATATATCACTTACATGTTTTCTTATTCCTTTGGATACACCCAATTTCTCCTATGAAAATCAGAATTCTGGTTTTCTCTTTAGGAAAAGTCATATTCTGATCCAAAATGGCACTATAATTGACAAGGGGGAGTTCTGAGAATAGAAATAGGAAGTAGAGAATCCTAAATGTGGAAGGAGATGCATCGTTTACATGTTTTCGTAATCCTTTGGATACACCTAATCTCTCATATGAAAATCAGAAAACTGGGACTCTCTTTAGGAAAAGTCATATTCTGATCTCAAATGGAACTATATTGACAAAGGGTAGTTCTAAGAATAGAAATAGAAGTAGAGAATCCTAAATGTGCAAGGGAGATGCATCATTTACATGTTTTCTAATTCTTTTGGATACACCCAATCTCTCCTATGAAAAACAGAAAACTAGGACTCTCTTTAGGAAAATTCATATTCTGATCCCAAATGGAACTATATTAACAAAGGGGAGTTCTGAGAATAGAAATAAGAAGTAGAGAATCCTAAATTTGGAAGGAGATGCATCACTTACATGTTTTCTTATTCCTTTGGATACACCCAATTTCTCCTATGAAAATCAGAATTCTGGTTTTCTCTTTAGGAAAAGTCATATTCTGATCCAAAATGGCACTATAATTGACAGTGGGGAATTCTGAGAATAGAAATAGGAAGTAGAGACTCCTAATTGTGGAAGGAGATGTATCATTTACATGTTTTCATAATCCTTTGGACACACCCAATATCTCTTATGAAAAACAGAAAACTGGGACTCTCTTTAGGAAAAGTCACCTTTTTAATCCAAATGGAACTATATTGACAAGGGGGAGTTCTGAGAATAGAAATACGCAGTAGAGAACATTAAATTGGAAGGA
>NW_006256899.1:0-12353 GCF_000478725.1 Eutrema salsugineum | reverse complement strand
TCTTCGGTTTATGTCTTTAGTGTCATTAAATTGATACGGTTTGGAAAATGGATTTCGGTTCATTTTCTCGCAATTCATTTTCGAATTTTGGTAGATGTAAAAAACGAATCCATTTAAATTATCTGTGAATTTTGATTCTTCGGTTTAGTTGGTTTAGGATTCGATTTCGGTTTATCGTTAAAGTGGGCTCGGATTGGTTTAGGATTCGATTTGATTTCGGTTTATCGTCAAATTCTATCACATAATCCTTGATTGAACCCGTTTGTCGAATACAACACAATATCTTTCTTGGTTCTTCATCCACGGGATCCCCAAAACGAGCCCAGAAGTTTTGTTTAAAGTCATTCCAGTCTGCAAACAACTCTTGTGCTAATTTCCAGTTAAACCAACTTAATCTAGGAGGAGATTAAATCCAATTTCTGTTCATCAGCATAATCACGCAATCTGAAAAACCTCTCAGCTCTAGCAATCTAACCAAACGGTAATGTACCGTTGAAGATAGGCAAATCCACCTTGCGTAATAGAATACTAGAAAGTTCTGGATACCCTAACTGATTAACATCCGGATCAATTCCTATAATAGTAGAGAAAACCTGATGTATCATCGGTGATGTTGTGGTCAGCACGAGAGGGAGTGGTTGATGTTTTGATTCAGCCGGCGTTATGGACTTCTTGATCGGACAAGCTTAACCGTCTGTTCGGTTTTGACTTTTGAAAATCGATCGGTCAAAATGTGCGAGAAATTACGTGCATTTTATATAATTGATTATGGTTTGGATTTAGGTTATCGGTTTATGTCTTAGTATCATCAAATTGACACGGTTTAGATATAGATTTCGGTTCATTTTCGAGTTTTGGTAGATGTAAAAACGAATCCATTTAAATTATTTTGGTGAATTTTGATTCTTCGGTTTAGTTGGTTTAGGATTCGATTTCAGTTTAGCTTTTAAGTGGCTCGGATTTAATATCAAGTTCTTTATTGAGCTTATTTCGTTGAAAATCCAGTGGTACTAATTGATACTCTTACAAAGTATGCAAATTGAGAAATTGGCTTACTCATTAGTCTTTTAGTTATATTTTAACACTGGTTAAAAAAATGCATACTGAATTTTCATGTATGTTTATCAATTCTTGATTCATACTATCTAAAAAAATCATAATTATTTAATATCTATGTTATATCTTCTTTTTTGTTTTTGTTAAAGATCTACGTTACATGGTTACATCTTAAAATTTAGTGTTGATTAAAAAATATATCATTTTGTAGTTTTTTTTGTTCTGGTTTTTTTTGTTTAAATATAATAAAAAGATGAATGTTTCATAAAAAATATATGTTCCATGATATGTAAATTATGGTTTCTTAACGAAAAACATTACTCCCTCTGTTCAGAATTATTTGATGTTTAAGGTTTTTGCACACAGTTTAAGGATTCATTTAATTTTTATTTTTTTTATACTAAAAATATTATTTATAATTCATTTAAATATCATTCAGCCAATAAGAATACAATCTGCAGAATATAAAAGGTCAAAAACTATAAAAATTCATTAAATTTTGCATTGAAAAGTGAGAACATCAAATAATTCTGAACAAAAAAAATCTTCTAAAACATCAAATAATTCTGAACAGAGGGAGTATTTTCATAAATAGTGCACAAACAATTTTTTGATAATTTCAACACCAAAATGTATGAATATTTATGGAGCACTTAAGATAACTTCTCTAGATACTTGTCTAATATCAGAAAAAGTTGAAATAGTAAAGGTAAGTAAACCTCAAACTTATTTCTGTTAATGTCATAATCAATTAGTGTATAGAGATCTAAGCTTCTGATAATTGTTTCACAGGTCATCCCAAAAAAGTATTGCGATTCTAGATTTCAAACATTGACATACTATGAAGATGCTAAGAAGACGATGTTATCGGACAATCTTAATTGTTCGTTCGGTTTTTAAAATTGATGGGTCAAAATGTGGTGCGATAAAATTAATTATCGTTTGGATTTATTTTGTTAGGATATTTTGGTTTGTTTCTTAGTATCATCAATTTAATACTGTTTTAGTTTGAGCTGGATTCGGATTCCGGTTTAATTTTTCCTCTCGGTGTTTCCCATTCATTAAACGAATAAGCTCAACAAAGAATCTGAGACTAATTCGAGCTCACTTAAACTAAATTTAAAGGTACATTCGTTATGTCAAGTCCAGTGGCATTAGTTGATAACGAAGGACGTTGGATAGTTGATAACGAAGGACGTTGGAGGTTGTTTACGTCAAAGTATGCAAATTGAGATTGGCTGGCTAACTTTATATTTGTACCTTTTTTTTGTATACTTCGAGATATCAGTTTAGATGTTCAAATTTTTATATAGTTTAAGAACAAGATGTATGTTACAACTTACAACTGTGCATCTATCCGAATTTTCACATTTACTAATGTATGTTTTCTCATGATGGCTTAAGAAAACACTCACAAATAGAACTAAAACAAATATAAAAATAAACTTAAATGTACACTAAATTAATTAATTAGCATGTTAGTTGGGAGATTCACACATCTATTGGCGACGTGAAGACCGGAACCAAAAATGAAAGACTTTTCCTCACATTTTAATGTTCAACAAACATTAAGGTACACGGCCACAAGACTCACGAGTCACGACAACAAAAGTCTTTTCTTTCTACTTTTTCCGGTGGATCGTCATTAAGCGCTGCGCTGCCGTGACGACGAGGAAAGAATAACCGCAACGACCAACCGAATTTAAAGAACCTTCTTACATATCATGCACACACCCAAATAATATTGTAATCGATCTGATTGAAAATGTCTTTTTCCTTAGTCCGCGTCGACATAATTAAGTTTAAAAGTCTACACTTTTCATGTCGTATCGTTCTGTTCGATTAACCAATTCACGATGGTTCGTTCAATGGTTGAAAATTTTAATTTTATTAGAGCTCCCTTTATTTTATTTTTCTTATTTAATTCAGCAGAAATTTTTCAGTTGGGTTTTTCCAATCAGAAGTCCATGTAGCACCTATTCCCTACTTGATTTCAACATTTCTAAGCCCTAATAAATTCCACTCGTTGCTTGACTTGCAAGTTGCACCTAGTGGACTTATGAAGAGACAAATGTCTTTCTCGCAGTCTCTTATGTGTTAGATACCATATCTGATAGACTGATTCCATTGTATTTACTATTAAGAGATACAGTCAACACTCTTTATTTTACTTATTTCTTATTCGTTATATATCCATATTCCCATTCGCCCATTTGGGTACATTTCGATATTATTTCTCTAATTTTTTTCTTTTAACATTAATATTGTGTGTGTATATGTACAAGATCAACGTAATTACAATAAACGATATTGACTTCCTAATTCATCAGTCGCTAGCTCAAATATATCCCAGGGTACCAGCCATGGATCTCCGTTTCTTGGCGTCGTTAACCATTCTTCTCGGTCTGTTCTTCGTCAATTCACATACCGCAGGTCATCAATTTCTCTTGATTTCGTTCTGTATGTAGAAAATATAACTTATATATTATAATATTACGCTACCATAGAGTTAGCAGACTATGTTGAGAAAAATAAAAAATCAGACCAAGTCGCTAATTTACTATTAGTTATTTTCAATTAAAAGTAAAACTAAAAAATATTGAAAATTCAATATAACTATCTATATTATTGGTTCATAGTAAGTTTAAAACATTTAGTAAACCAAAAATTCAATCGAAATGATATATGTCTTCTTACTATTAGCAAAAATTAATTTTAGTAACATTTTCTCTGATGAAATATATAGATTTTTTAGGATAGAAAATTATGCGATATCTGATAAGGTATTAATATGTTGGTTATTGGATTCTTATTATTTATTATTTAACAGCTGGACAACAAGTTGGCGTTTGCTACGGAAGATACGGTGACAATCTCCCGTCGCCGGCAGAAACCATTGAGCTCTTCAAACAGAAAAACATCCGGCGAGTTAGGCTTTACAGTCCGGACCACGACGTTCTTGCCGCCTTACGTGGCTCCGACATCGAAGTCATGTTGGGCCTCCCTAACCAGGACCTACAACGCATAGCCTCTAGCCAATCTGAAGCTGACACGTGGGTCCAAAACAACGTCAACAACTACGTGGATGACGTCAAGTTCCGTTACGTATCTGTTGGGAACGAAGTGAAGATCTTTGACTCTTACTCACAATTTCTAGTGCCTGCCATGGAAAATATTGACCGGGCGGTATTAGGATCCGGACTCGGCGGTCGTATTAAGGTATTACCACCAAAACTTTTGGCATTTTAAATTATAAGTTTTCTCTTCTGCTCACCATTTAATTAATTTTTACTTTAGTTTACAATTCGCAAAATATTTTGCAAAATATTTTTTTTTTCCTGGTCACCAATTCGTTAATTTTATTTTTGTTCACATATAGCAAAATTATCTAATAATCAAAGAAATATTTATTTTCTAATTGTAAATCTTGTTTTGAAAACGTAAGTGCGTTTGAAATGAAACAATGGAACCGCTAAATTGTCTTTTTATTTTATACGAAATTTGGTAGCATGCATGTATCTTTATTGCGTTTGAAACATTACGTTTTTGTTGTAAATGCTTGATTCTTAATAGGTATCAACAGCGATAGACATGGGAGTGCTCGGAGAGTCTTACCCACCTTCGAAAGGTTCGTTTAAAGGAGAAGTAATGGTGCTCATGGAACCAATCATACGTTTCTTGGTAAACAAGAAATCTCCTTTACACTTAAACCTCTACACTTACTTCAGCTACGCGGGCAATCCAGACCAAATCCGACTCGATTACGCTCTCTTCACGGCTTCTCCAGGAACCGTCTCAGACCCTCCAAGATCTTACCAGAACCTATTCGATGCGATGCTCGATGCGGTGCATTCGGCTCTAGAGAGATCTGGTGGTGAATCGTTGGATGTTGTCGTGTCGGAGACTGGATGGCCAACGGAAGGAGGAACCGAGACAAATCTGGAGAATGCGAGGATTTATAGCAATAATTTGATTAATCATGTGAAGAATGGGACACCGAAGAGACCAGGGAAAGAAATCGAGACTTATTTATTTGCGATGTATGATGAGAATAAGAAGCCTACTCCTCCTGATGTTGAGAAGTTTTGGGGATTATTTCATCCGAACAAGCAGCCTAAGTACGAGGTTAACTTTGGTTGAGCCAAACCAATATGTCATCGAGGGAATGCTATAATTTCTATTTTGATAATATATAGATACAAGGAATAAAGTTGGAGAGATTTGTCATGAATAATGAGGCTATTATTTGTAACTCGATCGAAACTGTGATTATTTTAATGTTTATGTTGTTAATTATGATCAATGATCATCGTAAGGAATATAACTGTCATAGCCTGAGTCTCTACGACTCTACGTTTATTATGTATGTGCTATACGTACCCCCAACTACCCACAAATAGTGGTAAATAAAAAATGTGCATGACGCAAAAGAGGTGATTTTTTCAAGTTCTTAAATTTTATCAAGTAATGAGGAGGAGAGAAGACTATTCTAATAAAATTACAGTTTTCTGTCTGTTGAAAAATTATGGACCAAATGCCAAAAAAAAAAAGTTTTTACAGAAAAAAAAAAATCCACGATGATATATGATTTTCACTTGTTTTCTTTTAGTTGTTTAAAATTCTACAATTATATGTGAATTATTTCGTTAATAGTAAAACAAAACAAAAAAAAGTTTCACATCGAGATGAAACATTAGACGTACCACAACCTAAGGAAAACCACTATCAACACGGCGTCTATTTTGTCGTTTGAAATCGACAAGAAATTTCTTTAGCTATTATGATCACTACATAAACACCGAACTTAATCTTAGTTTGTGGTGTGAGTTTTATACTAATTAATTTCTTCATAATATTTTGCACTAATTTTCTAGGCTACTATGAGGTACCTACGACATAATAGTATGAGGATATATACAATGTATATATGATACGTATGAAAAATTGGCTATGAACTCTAATGTATGAAATCCGTGACAAAATTGATGATAGAAAATCCGATGATTATACCCATTGTAATTTTTTTTTTTGAAACGGGATCCATTGTAATTTGTTACGATGATTACCTTAAAGTACATAGAGAAATGCCGTATTTTTTCCTTTCTTCTTTAGAATGATTCGCAGATAGAAAAAATTTGGTTTCTAGAGTGTAGCGTTTAACTAAAACGTGATTTAAGGTGCCCGTTGATGATTTCAAGAACTACTACTAACGGAAGTCATCTAACAAGAAATTGACGATGGCTACTTTCTTGAATGAGTAATGACCTAATAAGGATACAAGTCAATGGTCCACGACCGAACGTGTGATTAACGGCTTATACCATGATTCCAAAATGCAAGTCCTCATCGCATTAAATCTTAGACTTTGTATCGAGGGGACGTGTATTAGGGATCCATTATTTCGGAATATTTTAGATATTCGATGTCTAAAATCTTTGATGGTTAACATAATTCATTACTGCTTTTGGTTTACAAGATTACTAACTCACAATTCTTTTGATTATAATATAAAGATTATAATCTTGGATCAGATAGCTAGATCCGGGCTATTCATTTATTTTAATTTTTTTGAGAAAGGGGTTATATATATTCATTTAAATTCTTTTTTTTTTTAAATTGAATTCGTTGATTGAAAATTTTAGTACTTGAGATTTGAGTATTTGACTTTGATGAGGCGGTGGAGGGTTCGTCTTGGTCAAGCTAGTAATGATTTCGTGTCTAGCTAGTTAGGCCCTATTGAAAACTACATGCAAAGCCGGCTGGAGACATGAAGTGAGACAACTCGGTTCAATTCCATATCCCATAATTCAAGACATTTATTTTAAAAATCAAATTCGAGAAAAATAATCAAAAGAAAAGTTGAAAAAATCCATACGCATAACAAAATCTACCAAAGAAAATTATACAAAGAGGCTCTAAAATAAATTGTTAAGCAAGAAACCAAAACAAGAAGACTAGATTTTTAAAGGGTCCAAAAATATTTTAGCCCTACATGTATAGAGGAAAACTCAGGCTTAAAGACTTTTCAAAGCAGTGAGATATTCATGAACGGTGATTTAATGTATAACATTCCAAAACTAGTGATGCTATGACGCGATGACTTTGTTTCATTTTCATTGACTTGTATCACCGATTCACTCTATAAATTAGGCAGCAAAGTGCTACGAATTTTAAATATCTAAGCATAAAAAAGCATAACATCATCTTTAATTGTTACTTCATGAAGATGTCTAATGAATCGAGTTTCTTAGCCTCACTACCACTGTTACTGCTTCTTCTCAGCTTCCTAATGGCTTCCTTCTTCGACACGGCAGGTTCAATCATCTTTTTTTAACCTATTGATCATATCATATTAATCTCTTTGATTCTTGTTACTAACGATTCTTAATATGAAAAATGAAGCTGGACAAATTGGAGTATGCTACGGGAGAAATGGAAACAACCTGCCACGTGCGTCAGACGTGGTATCACTTTTCCGGCAGAGGAACATCCGGAGGATGAGAATTTACGACCCAAACCAAGAGACTCTCGCCGCTCTTCGTGGCTCCAACATCGAGCTTATCCTCGATGTTCCCAACACAGATCTCCAGACTGTCGCCTCCAGCCAAGCAGGAGCCGACAAATGGGTCCAAGACAACGTCAGAAACTATGCAAACGGTGTCAGATTCCGCTACATTTCTGTCGGGAACGAGGTTCAACCATCAGACACACGCGCTAGGTATGTCCTCCCTGCGATGCAGAACATCGAGAGAGCAGTGTCAGGTCTAGGGATCAAAGTCTCCACAGCGATAGACACCAAAGGCATTACAGGTTTCCCGCCTTCGAACGGTGCGTTCACACCGGAATTTAGGAACTTTATCGCGCCGGTGATAGCTTTCTTGGCAAGCAAGCAATCTCCTCTGCTCGTGAATATATACCCTTATTTCAGTCACATTAACAACATGAGAGACATCCATTTAGACTACGCTCTGCTTACACCGTCTACTGTTGTCAACGACGGGCAATTCTCGTACCGAAACCTCTTCCACGCACAACTAGACACTGTTTACGCAGCATTGGAGAAAACGGGAGGCGGATTGGTGGAGATCGTTGTGTCGGAGAGCGGTTGGCCGACCGCCGGAGGACCCGCGACGAGTGTGGATAATGCGAGAACTTATGTGAACAACTTGATACAAACTGTGAAGAGTGGTTCTCCGAGGAGGCCAAGGAAGGCTATAGAGACTTATATATTCGCTATGTTCGATGAGAATCAAAAGGGTCCTGATGAGTCTGAGAAGTTCTTCGGACTTTTTCTTCCGAATCAGCAGCCTAAGTACGGAGTCAATTTCGACTAATATCATTGAAGACAGTTCAGATAGTGATATGAGATACGTGTATGGAATTTTTAAAGGCTTTTATTGTAAAGGTTTTCAAAGAGTGGGAGCTTGTGTTGTAATAATAAGAAATAATGAATTACAATAAATAATAAAAGATATTCCCTCTATTCAGAATTATTTGATGTTTAAGGTTTTTGATTAAGAATGCATTTAATTTTTATTTTTTCTACATTAAAAATATCATTTATAATTCATTTAAATATCATTCAGCCAATAAAAAAACAATCGCAAAATATAAATGGTCAAAAACAATAAAAATTCATTAAATTTTACATTGAAAAGTGAAAACATCAAATAATTCTGAACAAAAAAAACCTCCTAAAACATCAAATATTTCTGAACAGAGGGTACGTACATACAAGTATACGTATGTTCAGTTTTACTTCATCGGTTTCAGCCCTTTAGTAAATTTTCCTTTTATGAAGAAATCCAAATATTCAAACTTTTCTAATTCCACTGAAAAAAGTCCCAGTTATTTAAAGTACAATTAATTGAACATGAATTTTTACTTGAAATAAGATTTTCAGAGGATTTCACTAGAATTTTATTTGAGAATTTCTATTTAATAATTTTTTGAAGAAATTGAAAATTTCAGAGTTTAATGTTATCTTCGGTTAAATATTTTGATAGGAAAGCTTCCAAAAAATACTTGAAAATTAATTGAAACTTCCAAAATTTTATCTAAACTAAGATTTAAATTTAAATTAATTGTATTTTGGCATTTAAATTAATTGGGGATTTGGTTGATTAGAATTTGAAAGTTTTGAGAATTTTTTTTTTAATATCTTCTCCTAAAATTTATTTTTTTCAGATTTAATATTTAATATTTTCAATTAAATATTTTGAATGAATATCTTCCAAAAAGAAACAAAAATTAATTGAAATCTTCCAAAACAAATAGGAAATATTCTACCTGTTTTTTTTTTTAAAAAGCATAACCACAATTTATATCAGGTAAAACTTTAGCATAGTATGTAATATTTTTCTGTTTTATCAATGAATCCACTTAAGAATACAAAAAAACTAATTAAAAATGTCATAGTATTAGTTGCTTGGAACATCTTACAAACTTTATGCATAGAAGATAACGTTCCAAATTTTTTCCTTTAACATTCCATATATGACGTATGTTCCTCCAGGCACTACACATTGACTATGTATTGTCTTTACTATTTTCTAATACGTCGAAAAAAGAAAAAAATCTTGTCTTTTCTAATAAAATCAGAAGTTATATATAAAAAGAATGCTCACCAGTCGCATCACAAACACATGTACAAGACGATACCAATGGAGGATCCAAAGAGAGGAAGCCCTAAACCTAAACTTGGGGCGTGGGAGAGAGAGGCAGAGGGAAAAACAACTCCAACTATAGTATTACCTCACCATCTCGTCGAAGAGATTCTAGCAAAGCTTCCGTTTAAATCTCTTATTAAATTCACTTTTGTATCAAAAGAATTGGAATTATCGATTATGTCTCAATATTTTAAGGAAGGCATTGGGGATAATTTTCAAAATGTAAAGATCTAAATATCAAGCGTGGTTAGATAAGATCCTAATTCTATTGGGATAAGGATTAAAGTCGGTTTAGAGTCTATGGATTAAGTTTGATCTATATGTATATTGTATGTGAATCAATAAGACTAAGTCATTACGAGATGTATCTAAATTTACAGAAAGACATCTGAGTAGTCAGAGATCTCATGACCCGAATATCCTCTTTTTCCAGAGTAAATGTCATAATTGTAACCCACTCACCAAAGTTTGTGTAAATACATTGACGTTGAGAGAATCGGTTTTCAAATCGTTCTTATTTACTTTTCTACGACATATTTTTATTAATGTATTTAAGAGTTGCGATGCTCTGTATCTTATTGATTCACAAGGTAAGGTATTTATACAAATATGTAGATCCTAAACCTAGTACGAATTTCTAGAGACTAGAGTACATAACTACATGTGAGGTTTTCTCTTTCAAAACGAACACTTGGAGGAACGTGACTGCTTCTGCTTCTCGTTCTCAAGTAGTGTACCCAACATACGTAGATGGTTCATTTCATTGGTTAAGCCACGTCTACAATTCAAAAAGACATACAGTATAGTGTCTTTTGATCTTTACACTGAAACTTTTTGAAATTAATCTGAAGACATTAGTTAACACTGTTGGTCATGTTGCTATATGCAACCTTAATGACCATTTGTGTATATCAGAGAAAAAAAGGAGAGGAAGCAAGAGATACGGTCGTTGTTCAGTTCAGACAAAAAGTGGGAGAAGATAACTTTCATATGTATTCAAAATTTGAAGATAACTTCCATTTGGTGTTTTGGCAAACCGTTGGCAACACAAATAATAGCAACTTTTAAGAAAAATAAAATTCTTCTTCATACTTAGAAAAACATGGCCGTATTTTAGTGATGCATGATCCTTAACAAAATTTACTTAGAAAAACATGATTCTTCTTCATACTTATGGTTACCTTTCAGTTCTAAGCATAGGAGGGTTTCTATTGCTTATTTCCCAAGGTTAGTCACTGTATGAGTGATGTAAGCATTAACAATGGATATAGATTCTTATTCAGTTATTCTTGTTTCAGTATTGAGCTAGCAATAAGTTTTATATGTTACTTTCATTGTGCTCTAGTTATTAAATTTACTAGGTGGCTGTAAGTTTTATATATTACTTTCATTGTGCTCTAGTTATTAAATTTATTTTTCAATCTTAAATGCTACATTGCCCTTGGTCTGTGATTTGGTTTCTTCACGTAGAATCTAAATTTGAGTACATTCAAATTCAACACTTTAGATGTTAACAACACTAGATTAATCAGAATGCACGAAATCAAAGTAATGAAGATAATCAAGCACCTCTTCAAAACCTGATGATTATAATTCTTTATCAGTTGTTGAAGGCTTGTAAGATCAATTGTTGAATTTCCAGGTGACTCTCAATTTTTCAAGTTTATTATCTATACCATTTTTATTGTATTGAGAGATAGTATGAGAGTATTTGAAACTGATAAATTTTTTGTTCATATAGAAATTAAATACATGTCATATTAACTAAATCATTATCATCTTGCATTTCTAGAAACTAAAACTATTATTACTTCCTTGTTTTGGGACCAAAACCAAATTATATCCGAGCAGAGTGTTTTCGACCTAGACTTTCTGAAATCTGAACTATTTTTACTTGGCTTTGGGTGTCGTAAAGCTCTTAACCTTTAACGGTGGTGTGGACTAATAAATAGTGATTGGTCACTAATGTGTAACAACATTTCAAGACAGATGATTCAGTCGCTCTATAAATTAGATGAAAAATATGCTACAATATGAAATCTTGATATTGTTGAAATTCACTCGCCTTGATCTCGTTTAAGGATGGAAACTCTCTTTGTAAGCGAACTAAAACAACGTTGCTAATAGATTGGACATGAAACAAAACTAAGTTCTGTATCTGTGATTTGTGAAGGCAGAGAGAGAGAGAGAGAAGGGAAACGAGGAACCGTTAAAAGAGTCTTCATTTGTACCAACCAGCAAGAAAATGCCGCAGCAGGAAACAGAAGGCGCAAGCTAGTGCCTGCAAAAGAAAGCAACAAAAATAAAAACCAAATTTGTGATTTCTCTCTCACAACAAGCTAGCTTGTATTAGAGAATGGGCATTTTACCTGGAAAACAAGAAGATGGATACAAAGATACTTTTCTGATTTCCTACCAAAAATTCTCAAGTAGACGTTAATGAGTGTCCCATCTTTGGTTCCCGTTAATAATCCGGTAGCAGGATCAAACCTGGTTCAAGAGGGAGGAAGAGTCAAGTCTTGCTGGCTTTGCTTTTTATGTAACAAGACAACAAAATTTAGCTTACTTTTTTTTTTTTTTTTTATAATAATATTATATTAATTTAGCTTACTTGGGAGGCGATGTCGT
>NW_006256900.1:8003-14109 GCF_000478725.1 Eutrema salsugineum | reverse complement strand
CAGTAATCGCGGGTTCAGTTCGAAGCAGACACATCGGAGGATGAGTGATTAATCAGCACTTCATTGTCATTTGACAGCCATCACTACACAAAAACAGGCTTTAATAGCGGCTGAAAATCGCTATCTAACGATATAATAGCGTTTAGTTAAGCGCTCTATCATCGTCTGCGATAAGAAGTCTGGCACATGTGATAGCGGTTTTGGGCATTGCTATCGATTCAACATTAACTATAGGACATTTTTGTCTGCAATCGTATATAATACAATAGCATTTGGATTTTGCTATTATTATATTCTCACAGCATTCTGGGTTGATAACAGTTTCTTATTATGCTACACTTGTTCTTTCTTATTTAAGCTGTGCTTGTTCTTGCGGCCAAAAAATGATATTTATTGATATTCAAAGTATTACAAAGGCCAAAGTATTACAAAAGACCTAAATCACAAATATACACAAGTATATAATTAGAAGATAAATTTGGATGCAGTCACAACTTCCAATCAACAGCAACTGTTGTACCTCCCAGATCATGAGTGTGCCATCAGATCCTCCATAAATCTGAAAACACAAAAGAGAAAGCTTTAGAGAATGATAGATCAACTTAGGCATGTATAAATTTGCTATTTTTCCATATCTCTCAGAATTCTGAGCTTTTTCTCTTTGATTCTCCTTTACTTTGAATAACCTAATCATTGCTTCTGGCCTCGGCTCGTAAGAAATCACACAGCCTGTGACAAATCAGAATATAGTTAATAAAGTACTTGATTTGAGATTTAGAACTTAACTTTTTAACTCATATACTTTACAAAGTCCAAAAAAGAGAAACAGTCATGGATGGTGTTTGTTACCTTCTGTACATGGCCTCAAAGAAATCCCTCACAAGTTGTCAACAACGTCTCCCGAAAGATCCTGATGAAAATTGGGAAAACCAGTTTGGAAGAACATCTTGCAGTTTTTTTATTAAACTTGAGAGCTTTCTTTCACCAATTTATATTGGAACTGAAACAGGAAAGAATATGAGAAAATGGAAGAAGCCGACTAACAACATCATCAACTGAGCCCGTTTGATCATAGACTGCCCTTTTCTCTTCATCACCGAGTATAGCTATCACTTTTTGCAGCTGCTGAAATATCTCTCTAGCTTCCTGTTAAAACAAAAATGCAAGGAAATCAAGTTTCCCTATAACTATAGAAAACTAAGAAAAAGCAAAGAAACAAAGAAAAGTAAAAAAAAGGCCTTCAATAGCAAGTGTGTTTAACCTCATCGTCCTTTTTTTATCAGGATGAAGCCTCAATGCAAAATTTTGTATGCTTTCCCTATCTCCTGTAGAGATGCAGTTGCTCTGACACCAAAAATCTTCAAGCAAAGACGGACTATTTTGTTTCATCAAATTCTTCTAATCATCCAATTAACCACCAGCAAAAGAAGGGGATTCTCTCTTACAATTCCAAAAATCAATAACAAAATTCATACAATCAGTAATACCAAAACGAAATCAAAACATTTTGGGGGTTAGGAAAAGCTTAGACCCGCAAAAAAAAACCGTAAAAATTAGAATGGAGAGATACCTTGTAAAGAGGTTTCCCAATTGATATCCCATCCCGAACCGGTGACTTGAAGCCGGAGGAAGAAGAAATCCATGGAGAGATTGAGAGGTACTACCATACGACGTTTGGAGGCGGCGAGAGAGTGAAAAATCGAGAGAGAGAGAGAGAGGTCGGCGATAGAGGGAACCGGCGGGCTCACGGTGAGACTGGGCAAGGTGGCAAGAGAGAACGGAGCGTGAGATTAGGAGAAGGGTTAGAAATTTGAGGGGACCGGCGAGATAGAGTGAGGGCTCACGATGAGTCTGTGCGGCTAGAGAAAGGATAGGGTGAGATACGATTAATTTTTTTAGAAAGACAAACCGAATAATAAAAGAATGAAACTAGGTTTTTAACTTAGAAAATTTTCAAGAGTAAAAAAATAGAGGAGGCAGGCTCTTTAAAATATTTAACACGCTCACTATGTTATAGCGTTTAATTGAGGTATGTCAAATTAAAGAGATTAAAAAAATTAGCGCATTTCATTATTTTGTTCAATGAACAAATTTATAACGTTTACAGTTTTACAAACGCTATATAAAAGTTAAGGTTAAATCAAACATAGCACAACTACATAAACCGCTATCTTCTAATGCTATTAATACCTAATATTCTTGTAATGCATCACGGTTCTATCATCATTTTCTTTTTCTTTTATCTTATTTTATTTTCGCTTTTATTCACCATCTTCACACCAACTTTTTCACACTGGGGACAGTGTGATTTAAGTTTGGGGGAGGATGTCTATCCTTACTAATCTTTTTCTTGCTTTTACTTTCAAAACTTCAAGTACTTTTGAAATTTTAATATGTAACCTATTCGACCTTAAGTATTTTTCAGGAATGTTCGACACAAAACTATAATGATTTAGACCTGCACGCTTCTACACTACGCATGATAGCTAATTTGTAGTTAGCACTAGACTAGGCGGTAGCTAGAGTACTTGCACTACGAACTCCCACCAGAGGACTTCTATTCATGGAGATTCTTTCTGACAGGATATACTAGCTCATTTTATTTGACCTTAATATTGATATCTAATTTTCTCATCATTGATTTTAGGCAGGCATCGAGATATACATCTAAGACGTCTTTTACCCTCATTTTTACCACTCTTTGTCGTCCTAGATGGCCAGTTCATATTTATCTGGTATACCCTAAACCCAAAACCCTTGTTTTCAATCCTCATGCATTCTCTCTTTAGTTTATATCAGCAGATAGGTACAAAAATGTCGGAGAGAAGAGGAGCGACGCAGTTTTCAGTCACTCATAAGGAATACTGAATGGAATTGGGAAGGAAGAGTATCAGAAACCTTATTAAGCTTTACAAGACTGATTTTAATTGGTAATTTCGTGCTCTCTATGACTCTATATCTAAAGGTGTTCCCTCTTTCCCCAAAAAAAAAAAAAGTGAATGAAAGAGAGGGAAACAAAAAGCCTAATGAGTCTTAGATTGTCAAAAATTTTTGAGCAAGAAGCAATCACTATTCGTTTGAAGAGCTATGGTTTTGAAAGATTTACAAAAATCTAAGTCTGGGGGAGTTAGGAGAGAACCTGCGGAAGAAGACCAGGAATCTATGGCAAGAAGAAAGTGACTGAAAAACTGTGGATACCAACAGCTTCACTCTCTCTTGCGGTTTTACATAATATCTTGCATCCTCCAGGTCTTCAGGTAACCCGTAAACACTTTAAGCCTTACCCCTAGAATAACTGATAACACCGTATTTTGACCATTTTTATGGATCATAATTATGTCTTATGCAGGTGTTTTAACTCTGTTTTCAATGGTTTTTAAAGTGTTTTCAATGTTTAAGAGTTTCAAAAGACTTTACAGGAAAATTGGGCAAAAGATATGCAATTTGGAACAAATGAACAATTTTAGATAAATGCAGACCGTCAGAAGTATGATAAGCGATGAAGACCTTCTCACCGTCTGATCACCCCCAAAATTGAGACAACATAGAGGATCCAACCAGCTTTCTAGTGCACTTGGTTTGGAGACAATCCAACGGTTAGATCTTCAGATGATCCCGATGCAAGAATGACAAAAAATGCAGTTCCGGAAGAGGACCACGAGTCGGGACCGCGGCCAACACCCATTTTCCCGCGGGTAGAGCCACCGCGACCGCGGAACTTGGTCGTTCACTTTCCAGACAACTTAATTAAAGCCCAAATCAATTCCTTTCGTTATTTTTGAAGCCAGGACCACTCCAGAAGCTATAAATACCCCCTTTAGGTCATTCTAAAGGGTGTGTTCTTTTCTGTATTTATATTTTCGTGAGACACACAAACCCTAGAGAGAGAGAGGCCGCCGTCTTCGAAGAGGAGCTGCCACAGGAGTGACCATCGCGCCTCCTTCTGCTTCTCTGTTCTTCGTTCTTCTTCCTTCTTTTCTTTAGTTTCCTACACTTTCAATTTTGTTTATGATGCTTTGTTACAATATGTTTGAGTAGTTACCCAGTTGGGTTTAAAGAGATTGTTCAAAGGGAATTTCATGTGTCTTTGTTTATGAATCGATAGATTTAGGATTTATAATCTTCTAGATGTTCTTCGGTTGCCTTTAATCTTACTGCGTGATTCTTTGCTGGCCACTTAGAAGCCGATCTGACATGATATGTTGCGAAAGCTTTCATTGATTGTCTGGACTAGGGTGAAATGAGCAATTCTTCTATAGGAGTGGAAATCTACCTGTAGTTGAGTTGTGAATATTCATGAGTCTTGTTCTGCTATTGCATCTTCTCCCTTCCAGGATCAGAGTGGAAACCTACTGATCAGGGTTGCGAGAGATAGTTGTTTAGTGCTGCGAAAGAAGGCTATTCATACTTCCTTGCGTCGAGTTCTAGAACATACGTAGTTGATTACCTTTATCATATGTTTAAAAATCTTTTTAGTTCTAGTCTGATTTAAGCGTTGCAGTGAATTCGTACTGAAACAACTAAGTCTCTGTGGATCGATACCCTAAGTACTACAGCGCACATCTGTGCACTTGCAGATATTTAGGGGTTATAAATTTAAAACCTGAAGCTTTGTAAAACGAAAACACCAACAAACCCCGCGTTTACACTCGCATCAAGTTTTTGGCACCGTTGCCGGGGACTTTGATTTGTTTCGTTGCGAATCCCAGCTTAAATCCATTAGAACACTTGTTTACTTTTACTTTTTCTTTTGAAATTTTCAGGTTTCTCTGCGATGAGAGATCGGGAACATGTTCCCGGGACTCTTGGTGATCCACCAAATCGTGTGGATGGTGATCCAAGCGATGATGACCTGACTGATGATGAGTTTGAAGAACCGATCTATGATGACAATGAGCTAATCGGATCGACAAAACGTGAAGATGATGATGAACTGATTGGAAGTTTTGATTCACTTAAGAAATTCATGGGAGATCGAAGAGCTATTTAACCAGCCTTACCAGAGGATGGCAAAACCAAAATTAAGGTACTCCATATCCATTTAGTTCAACAAAATCAATTCTCTGGTTATTCATTCGAAAACCCGATAAACCATATCGAGACGTTCGAAGAATTATGTGCAACCATTACAAGAAATGGGGATTTGCCACCTGCTTCACTAAAAACGTGGGCAGCGTGTAGAACTGCTTTCCTAAATCGTTTTTATACTAGAAATCGTTCAAATCTCTTAAGAAACAAGATAAGAACTTATAAACAAAAAGAAGATGAAGATCTTTTAGATACTTGGGAAAGATTTAGGGAATACCAAAGAGATTGTCCACACCATGGATATACCGAAGAATACCTGCTGGGTATCTTCTATCGAGGTATTACTCTAGAGTTACGACACTCTTTCGACACAGCAAGTAATGGAGACTTCTCAACTAGATCTGTAGAAGATGCTCATGCTTTCATCAACAATTTCGTAAACAGCATCCGAAATCAAGTAACTTTTGTTAATTCTGCACTTCCTGAGAAGAAAAAAGAATTTTCGAAAGTTATAAAGTGTCTCCATCACATAATGAGTCATCTTGGATTGCAACAACCAAATAAGGTACACAATACGTGTAACTTTGACGGCTGGGACAACCCAATGGATTCTTATGATCAAGGGATGGTTAACACTGCAGAAGTCTATCAAATTCAAGATTTTCCATTCGTTTCTGATCACCGCGGGTCCATTCATCTAGACCGCAGCAAACCAAGCTTTCACCGCGGTCGTGATGATGCTGACCGCGGCCAAGACCTGTTTCACTGCGGTCGCGAGCCTTCTGACCGCGGGAAACCGTCTTCCGAGATCGCCTGGAAACCGACTTCTGAACCAATCTTGGCTATTCAATCTAATCATGTTCCACATCCTAGTTTTCCCCCTTCTGAAGCTGAAAACATAAACAAAAGAATTCTAGAGCTTGAAAAATCTAGGTCTCAAGAGATTAGTGATCTTAGATCTGAACTAAAAACAATGCAAGAGGATTTCAATGAAAAATTTTCCACCCTCCTTAGCCTGATGATCAAACTAATCTAAAAACTTAGAAATTCTGGAGAGGAGTCAAGTGAAAATTCTTTC
>NW_006256900.1:1709-6817 GCF_000478725.1 Eutrema salsugineum | reverse complement strand
TCATAGATCAATGCTAGAAAGATTAGCTAATCACCCCTACTATTGCTTTCTTGATGGATACTCCGGATTTTTCCAAATTCCTATTCGCCCAGAGGATCAAGAAAAAACGACATTCACTTGTCCATATGGCACGTTTGCTTACCGACGTATGCCTTTTGGATTGTGTAATGCACCTGCTATCTTTCAGCGGTGCATGATGTCGATCTTCACAGATTTTATTGAGGATTTAATGGAAGTGATCATGGACGATTTCTCTGTCTATGGATCTTCTTTTGAAAAATGCTTAGGCAACCTTGGTAAAGTTCTGCAAAGATGTGAAGATAAGCATTTAGTATTAAATTGGGAAAAATGTCACTTGATGGTACGAGACGGAATCGTGCTTGGACACAGAATTTCGGGAAAAGGTATTGAAGTTGACAAAGCTAAAATTAAGGTCATGACAAGCCTACAACCCCCCCCCCCCCCAAACGTAAAAGACATCCGTAGTTTCTTAGGACACGCAGGATTCTATAGGCGATTCATAAAAGATTTTTCTCAAATAGCTAGACCTCTTACGCATTTGCTTTGCAAGGAAATGAACTTCGAGTTCGATGATGATTGCTTAGCCGCGTTTCATAAGATCAAAGAAGCCCTTGTCTCCGCTCCAGTCGTGCAAGCACCTGATTGGGAACTCCCATTCGAAATCATGTGCGATGCAAGTGACTATGCAGTCGGAGCAGTGCTTGGCCAACAAAAAGATAAGAAATTTCACGTAATCTACTACGCAAGCAGAACTCTAGACGAAGCTCAATGCAATTATGCTACAACAGAGAAAGAACTCTTAGCTGTCGTATTTGCATTTGAGAAATTTCGTTCTTATTTCGTAGGATCTAAGGTTATAGTTCATACTTATCATGCTGCAATCAAGTATTTAATGTCTAAGAAAGACGCTAAACCTCAGTTGATAAGATGGATCCTCCTACTGCAAGAATTCGACATCGAAATTAGAGATCAAAAAGGCGCAGATAATGGAGTTGCAGACCATCTTTCACGAATTCGAGTTGAAGAAAGATTGCCTTTAAATGACAGTTTGCCAGAATAAAACATCTATGCAATAGATACTACCCCCAATGCCAATACCGCACCACCACGTCTACTCATGCGACGATCAGATGCTTTCAACACCTCATGGTTTAGGCACATAACAAATTACTTAGCAGCTGATGTAGAGCCCCCGCAATTTTTTCGGTTATAAGAAGGAAAAGTTTCTGAAAGACATAAGACATTATTTTTGGGATGAACCCTATCTCTATAAGAGATGTGCTGATGGGTTACTCCGAAGATGCGTGGCTGAAGAAGAGATGGAAGGAATTTTATTCGGATGCCATAGCTCGTCTTACGCAGGACATTTCGCAACCTTCAAAACCGCTTCAAAGATCTTGCAAGCAGGTTTTTGGTGGCCTACTTTGTTCAAAGATACTCAAGCTTATATATTGCAATGCGATAAATGCCAAAGGATGGGTAACATAAGCAAAAGGAATGAGATGCCTCAAAATTTTATTCTCGAAGTCGAAATTTTCGATGTCTGGAGAATAGATTTTATGAGACCATTTCCGACTTCTTTTGGAAACCAATACATCTTAGTAGCAGTAGACTACGTCTCTAAGTGGGTAGAAGCAGTCGCTAGCCCCACCAATGATGCAAAGGTCTTCATGAAGCTGTTTAAATCTGTTATATTCCTGCGTTTTGGAGTTCCTAGAATTGTGATAAGCGACGGAGGATCACATTTCATCAACAGAGTTTTCGAAAATATTCTTAGAAAGAATGGAGTTACACATAAAGTTGCTTCTCCATACCATCCCCAAACCAGCGGTCAAGTAGAGATCTCAAACAGAGAAATCAAGTCGATCTTGCAGAAAACAACTGAAGGATTGGTCTACCAAGCTTGACGATGCATTATGGGCATACCGAACAGCATTCAAGACACCATTAGGAACAACACCATTCAACCTAGTTTACGGAAAAGCATGTCACCTTCCAGTAGAACTTGAGTATAAGGCGCAATGGGCTATCAAGGAGATGAATATGAACTTGAAAACAGCTTGAGAAAGAAGACTACTTCAACTTCACGAGTTAGAAGAACTCCGACACAATGCTTACGAAAACTTGAAGATCTACAAGGAGAAGACTAAAGCATATCATGATAAGAAGATTATTCATAGAAATTTTGCTCCTAACGATAAGGTACTTCTTTTCAATTCTCGTCTTAAGCTTTTTCCCGGAAAATTACGTTCAAGATGGTCAGGACCCTTCACGATAAAGGAAGTCAAACCATACGGAGCCATAGTCCTGTGGGACAGAACCGGAAACTCATTTACAGTGAATGGACAGCGTGTCAAGCCATATCTGGCTGAAGAAACCGAAGACGAAAGAGAAGTGATGTTTTTGATTGATCCATCATCGGCCAATGATGAGACCAAAGAGTGTCACGACCCCGGTTAAGTCTAATCGAGCAACAATGTCAAGCTTATGACTTGAAACAAGCGCTTAGTGGGAGGCAACCCACTTGGTATTTTATCTATTTCCCTTTGACCTTTATTTTCTATTTCCATTGCTTTGTTTCTGTTTTATTTAATTTCAGGTTTTCAATAAGGTAGAATAAATAAAAAAGACGAGCAACACTCTCCAGCACGATAAGTACTCTTAAATATATCAACTTTTCCATTTTCTTTATCATTCTTTCCAAGATTTATCACACTGAGGACAGCGTGAAATAAGTCTGGGGGAGGATGTTCATCCATTACTAATGAAATTTGATTTGTTTTGAATTTGTTTTGGACACATAAATTTTTTTTCAAAAGTTTTTCAAAATGTTTTAAAATTTTTCAAAAATCGTTTTCAAAAATGTTTTTCAAAAAGTTTTCAAACCAGAAACACAATAAACACTACTATGATGATTTAGACCAGTGTGCTTCTACGCTATTTCTTTGTTTTTTGCTATTTTTGTGATTAAATCCTAGACTAGGCGGTAGCTAAGTACTTGCATTACAAAATCCCACCAGAGGACTTCTATTCATGGAGATTCTTTCTGTCAGGATATACTAGCTCATTTTATCTGGACTTAATTTTGACTTAATTTTCTCATTGAAGCATTAGATCAGGGAAACGAATCATACATTCAGGACTCCTTTATCCTTTTACCACTTTTTGTTGATCCTGAATGGCTAGTTCATCTTTAGCTAGTTCCCCACCGAACCTAACCTCTTTCAAACCACATACACTCTTGTTTTTCATTGTTCTATATGCAGATATGTGCAAAAACGTTGGAGAGAAAGAGGATCAAAGCGGTTTTCAGTCACTGAAGACGGAGACCTGCGATTTCATTGGAATGATTCAACAAAAGGAGAAAATTCAGTTTGCCTTGTAAAAACTTCAGAATCTTGGTACAATTTCGTCCCTTAGACTGTCTCTCTATAAAAGGTTGTTTCCTCTAAAAAAAAAAAACGAAAAAGAAAAGAAAAATATGAAGGGAGAGGAAATTTAAAACCTTAGAGAGTCTAGGATGATCGAATTTTATACTTGAGGCAAGCCAGAGTCTGATTATATAGAGTTTTGGAGATTATCCTTATGATTCCCAGAAAAGATCTAAGTCTGGGGGAACAACTGTTTACAACAAGGAGGAAGATTATGCAACAACAAATGGCAAAGAAGAAGTGACTGAAAATCAGCGGTCATCAACAGGTTTATCTCTCTCTTGCGGTTTTGCATAATATCTTGCATCCTCCATATTCTTCAGGTAACCCTAAACACTTAAACTCCACCACTTAAAAAGCCTTTAATGCCAAACGCTGTCTACCCTGAATAATGTCTGTGATGAGAACTCACAATATACTTAAAGTATATAGAGAGCTAGTTGACTGGAAGTTAAATCTAAGTGTGTAGATATTCGCATGACGGATTAACAGACTAGTTTGCTTGTACTTTGGTGAGAATTTTCTAGACTAGATCCAAATAGATGTTCCACGATAAGTTATGGTTTAGAAGGACGGTCACTGAGATATTGTTTAGTTCGTGCGATTTTCAAAAATTTCTTTCCTGACTTAAGTTTGTTTGAGGACAAACAAAAAGGTAAGTCTGGGGAAGTTGATAACACCGTATTTTGACCATTTTTATAGATCATAATTATGTCTTATGCAGGTGTTTTAACTCTGTTTTCAATGGTTTTTAAAGTGTTTTCAATGTTTTAGAATTTCAAAAGACTTTACAAGAAAACTGGGCAAAAGATATGCAATTTGGAACAAATGAGCAATTTTGGATAAATGCAGACCGTCAGAAGTATGATAAGCGATGAATACCTTCTCACTGTCTGACCACCCCCAAAATTTAAGACAACATAGAGGATCCAACCAGATTTCTAGTGCACTTAGTTTGGAGACAAACCAACGGTTAGATCTTCAGATACTCCCGATGCAAGAATGACAGAAAATGCAGTTCTGGAAGAGGATCACGAGCCGGGACCGCGGCCAACACCCATTTTCCCGCGGGTAGAGCCACCGCGACCGCGGAACTTGGTCTTTCAATTTCCAGACGACTTAATTAAAGCCCAGATCAATTCCTTTCGTTATTTTTGAAGCCCTAAGTGTCCAGGACCACTCCCGCCTTTAGGTCATTCTAAAGGGTGTGTTCTTTTCTGTACTTATATTTTCGTGAGACACACACACCCTAGAGAGAGAGAGGCCGCCGTCTTCGAAGAGGAGTCGCCGCAGGACTGACCATCGCACCTCCTTCTGCTTCTCTGTTCTTCGTTCTTCTTCCTTCTTTTCTTTAGTTTCCTGCACTTTCAATTTCGTTTATGATGCTTTGTTACAATATGTTTGAGTAGTTACCCAGTTGGGTTTAAAGGGATTGTTCAAAGGGAATTTCATGTGTCTTTGTTTATGAATCGATAGAATTAGGATTTATAATCTTCTAGATGTTCTTCGTTTGCCTTTAATCTTACTGCGTGATTATTTGCTGGCCACTTAGAAGCCGATCTGACATGATATGTTGCGAAAGCTTTCATTGATTGTCTGGACTAGGGTGAAACGAGCAATTCTTCTATAGGAGTGGAAACCTACCTGTAGTTGAGT
>NW_006256900.1:0-1258 GCF_000478725.1 Eutrema salsugineum | reverse complement strand
GCGTAGACCATGAACCCTGCGAATTCCCCTTGAGCCCCAACGTTTGTCTTTAATTGCTTACAACCTTAGATTTCCATTCTGCTTTTATTCGCTTGTTACTTGCTTTCATTCATAACCGATTTTTACTTGCTTGCACTTGCTTTCGTTTTTATTTGCTTTTACTTGTTTAGCTTTTTAGTTTAGATTTAGTGACCACCAAAAACCCAAAACCAAAACCAAAACCTTTTTAGTTCTAGTCTGATTTAAGCGTTGCAGTGAATTCGTACTGAAACAACTAAGTCTCTGTAGATCGATACCCTAAGTACTACAGCGCACATCTGTGCACTTGCAGACATTTAGGGGTTATAAATTTAAAACCTGAAGCTTAGTAAAACGAAAACACCAACAAACCCCGCGTTTACACTCGCATCAATAACCCTTTTCAGACCTAGCCTAGATTTCCTTGGTTAACCTTTCTTTGATGAGAACCACCAAAATTTTTATTTGTTTTCTTTCGTTTTAGTTTAATCTGTGACAAACAATCAACCCCTAAAACCAATATAGTCTAGACATAAAGTTAGAAACCGTAGAAGAATACCAGGCACACAAATCTCTGTGGATTCGATCCCTAAATACTACAACTAATTAGCTGTGCACTTGCGGCTTTCATTTGTTTTTATTAAGGGTAAAAACTTGTTCCCTCATGCAGTTGACACCCATCAAGCAGGTACAAAAGAGAAGCAACAAGAGCCTAAACCGTCAAAGGTCAATGGCGACAACAATTGTGAAAATAAAGATTTCACTAAAATGAATGCCTTTCCGCCCAAGACAGTCAGTCCACAACCATGGAGAGGAGTCATTGCTTCTTTTCTGATAAAAAAAAAAACCATCAGATGACCAACACCATCCATGCCCAAGCTACACTCACACAATGAATGAAGCTATTTCTATGAACCCTCAAGTAAATCATGAGACTAACTTTCTCAATCAATGTGCAAGTGATTAAGTTTTGAGGACAAAATATTTTGAAGAGGGAGGGTATGATGAGGACATCAAGTCATCATCAGAAATGAAGCATGGAATCAAGAAACAAGGAGAGGAGAACATAGAGCCAAGACAAGCAAAGGAGACATGTGAGCTTTATTCAGCTCAAACGAAGACCAGTACTGACCGTTCCAGCTCAACAAACATTTGGTATATTTACTCATAGCGTCTCAATCATACCACAAAGAAGAATCATCCCAGAAGCTTTCCACATGAAGAAGATATTGAAGATACA
>NW_006256901.1:11519717-11574597 GCF_000478725.1 Eutrema salsugineum | reverse complement strand
CTTGGGTAACAACCCCAATTTCTATGTTTCCGGATTTTAAAAGACTTTTCAGGTAATTTGGGATAAAGAGGCACAAAATGGAACAAAAAGACTCTTTTGGATAAATGCAGACCATCAGAACTCTCATGGAGAGACGAAGACCTTCTCACCATCTGATCACCCTCAAAATTGGACAACTTATAGAATAATCAACCAGCTTTCAAATGCACTTGGTTTGGAGACATTCCAACGGTTGGATCTCAAGATATTCCATTAGCCCCGAAGCCACGCGGAGTCGGCCAGCAGCTCACGCGACCGCGGCCAACAAGCTATTTGCCGTGGTCAGAAGCTTCCCGACCGCGGGAAACAAGCCAATTGCCGCGGTCACAGCACTCCCGACCGCGGCATTCAAGCTCCGACTTAAAGCCCACTTATCTGAAGCCCAAAGTCATTCCCAGCCTCAATTTCGGAACCCTAGAGACCATGGAGTATTGGAGACTATAAATACATGTCATTTAGGTTGTTTTTAGGAGAGCTTTTAATACTTTACAGAAACCCTTTTCCTTTAGCCGTTTTTATGAGATTTTTGTAGAAGATTGTTCATGTCCGAGTTCTTCAATAGAGAAGCTTTCTTTATCTCTTTTCTTTACTGTTTTTCATTACTTTTATTAAAACCAATGATGATGTCGAACTCAGCCATGTCTGAGTAGATCCTGAGTTGGGCTTAGGGTTCTCGAAAGGGGCTCTCATAATCGATTAAGACATCTAGGTTTATAGATCTGGGATGTCGACCTGTTCTCTGTTTATTCTTGTTCTTATTGCATGTATGCTTGATTGATCACCTAGTATCTGATCTAGATAGTTAGTGTAGCGAAAGTTTTCATTAAGTATCAGCCCTAGAATGAAACAGGCGATTTTTCCGTAGGAGTGGAAACCTACCTGCGGCGAGATCGTGAGTATTGACGAGTCTTATGCAGCTCTTGCGTTCTCTCCCTTCCAGGGCCAGAGTGGAAACCTACTGGTCAGGGTTGCGAGAAACAGTTGGTTATGATCACGACAGTGACGTAGTCATACCGCCGTACTCTAGCTCTAGAACCCATATATTGTTATCCGTCAATCCCAATCTATCTACCTTATTGTTAAAACCGATTATGATCCCTTAGAGTTCCCAAAAGCTCAGCGTTTTTAGCCATAGTTTACAATTCCATCGATTTTTACTTGCTTTTCTTAGACCTGCATTTCAATTTCCTTAGTTCGTTATTTACTTGCTTTATTTACCTTTCATGCGATATTTTACTTGCCTTATGTTTGTTTAGTTCGATATTTTACTTGTTCTACTGCCTTTCATTCGATTTCTTTACTTGCCTTTTAGGATAGATTTATTTGCTTTATTTTGCTTTAGTTTAATTCAAGAAAAACAACCAACTTTTAAAACCAATTTAGTCTAGACATAAAGTTAAAAACCGTAGAAGAATACCAGGCACACAAATCTCTGTGGATTCGATCCCTAAATACTGCAACTGATTAGCTGTGCACTTGCGGCTTTCTTTTGTTTTGTTAAGGGTAAAACTTGTTCCCTCACGTAGTTGACACTCAGCACACCACCGCATCAAGTTTTTGGCGCCACTGCCGGGGATTTGTTTCGCTGCCTTTTGCTATTTTTCTTGTTTTAACTTCTGTTCTAGACACCTGATCTCTAGTTATTTCTTAAAGTTTTTCTGAACTATCTTTCCCTTCTTTTGTCTTTCTCTGAATTGCATGAATACCAGGCATAGACCTGCAGGAGACATTCCAATTCTAGACGAGATAGACAGACACGAAAGAGAACTTCGAAGACTTAGACGAACGCAAGGAATGGCCGACGACCAGCCTGGAGATCCTATTAATCGAAATTTAAATATGGACCAAGATAGGTCCGAACATGGAGAAAACGAAGAGAATGATCACATAGAAGGTGATCATGCTCGACAAGATGGAGAGGAGGATGAGGTTCTTCCAAGAAACCACCAGAACCGAGAGAGAGAAGGACGTGAAGACCTTGATCCACCCATCAATGTAGCCGATGGTGACCACCCAGCAATGCAGCCAAATGAACGCGTTCACCGCCCCATTCCGCCAGCAAATCAACACCGAAGACAAGCCAGGAACCATCGCATAGCTGATTTTGATGCACCTACTCAAAATTTTCAGAATCGATCTGCAATTCAAGTACCATTTCCAAACCGGAATGAGTTTGAAGTCAAGCCTCAAATCATCTCATTGGTGAAGCAAAACCAGTTCCATGGAGTACCTTCTGAGCACCCAATGGACCATATCGAGCTTTTTGAAGAAATTTGCAGCATGATGAGAACAAACCAAATTCCACCTGACTATCTAAAGTGTAAGTTGTTCCCTTTTTCATTAGCAGATAAAGCTCACCGTTGGTTGAAGTCTTTGCCTGCAGGATCGATTACTAATTGGGAAGAATGTAGAACTGCTTTCTTGAACCACTTCTACACTAAGTCAAGGTCGAACAATTTGAGAACGAAGATCTCAACCTTTCAACAAGGGCCAACTGAATCTTTCTATGAAGGTTGGGAATGTTTTAAGGAGTATGAACGTGATTGCCCTCATCATGGATTTCAAGGATCAAGCTTGCTGAGCACATTTTATCGAGGTTTGCAACCAAAATACAAACTTTCACTTGATACAGCTAGCAATGGAGATTTTGGGCAAAAGACGATAACTCAAGGAAGAGCCCTCATCGAGAATTTGGCTCAAGCCAATAGCAATGATTGTCCTGAATATGATCGATCAATGAAGCAAGCCGGAATAGACAACAAGGAGATAACCGAGTTGAAGAACATGGTGAGCCAGCGTCTTTTCTTATTCCTTTAGCTACACCAAAACTCTCCTATGAAAATCAGAAAATTGGGACTCTTTTTAAGTAAAGTCATATTCCGATCCAAAATGGCACTATATTGACAAGAGGGAGTTCTGAGCATACAAATAAGAAGTAGAGACTACTAAATGTAGACGGAGATGCATCATTTACTTGTTTACTTATTCCATTAGCTACACCAAAACTCTCCTATGAAATTCAGAAAACTAGGACTCTTTTTAAGTAAAGTCATATTCTGATCCAAAATGGCACTGATTTTTGGTCTTGATGTGTGGGTGTTGTGGGTTGTCAAGTTTTACCCTAATTGAAATCAATAGCCGCAAGTGCACAGCTGATCAATTGTAGTACTTAGGGATCGAATCCACAGGGAAGGAGGATCTTTTTCTGCAAAAAACCTTTGAAATAAGTTAAAGTAAGGAAGTCTAGAGCAAATACGGTTTAGTGGGGGGTTTGGTAGTGTGTTTAAAATCTAAAAACGAAATATTAAAAGAGAATACGGAAATTAAATGACGTAATAACTAAACTAAATGAATGACTAAAAATAATAAAAACAGATATTCTAATGCTTAAATGAAAATGAACTAAAAAGGAAAGACAATATTGAACTAAAGCTTAAAGAAAAATCGCAGGAAATCAATGGAGAAAAAAGCGTTGGGGTTCAGAGAAGTTTTCTCAGGGGTACGAACGATTCAAAACATTGCTAGAGAGTAAATTGATAAGATCTTAGCTTAAACTTTTCGAACTGGAGTCAAGGACGTATGAATACGCCACTGTCGTGATCATAGACAACTATCTCTCTCAACCCTGACCAGTAGGTTTCCACTCTGGCCCTGGAAGAGAAGAGATGCATTATGTTTAAGACTCATCCTAATTCACAAATCGCCCATAGGTAGGTTTCCACTCCTATGTTTGTTTTGCTCTCCCAAACTAGATCTGATACCTGATGAAAACTTTCGTGTCACCAAGCATCTGGATCAGATTGTAGTTCATGACGCTACTCTCATGCAGTAAAAACGAATTCAGAAGAAAAAGTTCTAAGATTCAGCTCAATAGCCAATGGAATCCTCATCGAACATCTAAATCCCCATCGAAAATCCGTTAATCCCAACAATAAACCTACTCAGACATAATGAACGAAATCAAAGACATAATATTAAGAAGTATAATAGAAACCGAAATTGAAAAAGAAAGAACAAGGGTTCAAGAGAACAAATCTCTCTCTCCCTAAAAGCTAAAGCAAAAACAATAAGAATATGAAGTAAATATTTCGGTGGTCTCTAAGGTTACACGATTTCTAGGGCTCCTAAGACATGTATTTATAGTGCTCAAGACCTCTCTGGACGTCACTTAGGGTTTCTCCAAATGTGGGCTTCAGAAATGGGCTTTTTGGGCTTGGAGGTTGAAGGCCGCGGTCGGGACAAGTGTGACCGCGGTGGATGAGTGATTTGCCGCGGTCGGGATACTCTTGACCGCGGGAAATTGCTTGTTGGCCGCGGGTGGAAATGCTGGCCAGCTGGTTTACGGGACATCTTGCTCTTCGCGTATCTTTTGATTGAACCGTTGGATTGCCAAGCTGTAATGTGCACTGGAAAGCTGATACTTCCATCTTTAAGGTCTCCAAAATTTGAGCTGGATCAGACGGTGAGAAGGCCTTCAATCAGGGGTGAACTTCTGACGGTTTGACTCTGAGCTGAAATCTGGTTTTCTATCCATTTTGTTACGCTTTTCCCTAAGTTACCTGAAAAGACTCTTGAAACTACAAATACTAGAAAAACGTAATAAAAGTACTTAAAAGCAATTAAAAACATAGAAAAAGTATTTCAAAACGATCCATAAAAGTGGTCAAAATACGGTGTTATCAACTCCCCCAGACTTAAACCTTTGTTTGTCCTCAAACAAAGCAAAAGCCTAAACTGGTTAAGTGAAAACAAAAATAGGGAATGCACAAATCTCTTTAGCTACACCAAAACTCTCCTATGAAAATCAGAAAACTGGGACTCTTTTTAAGAAAAGTCATATTCTGATCCAAAATGGCACTATATTGACTAGAGGGAGTTCTAATCTTACAAATAGAGACTCCTAAATGTGGAAGGAGAGACATCATGTACCTGCTTTATTATTCCTTTAGCTACACCAAAACTCTCCTATCAAAATCAGAAAAGTACGAGTTGAGCCATTGAAAGCTAAATTGATCCAAAATGGCACTATATTGACAAAAGGGAGTTCTGAGCATACACATAAGAAGTAGAGACTCCTAAATGTCGAAGACAAAAGGGAGACGCATCATTTACTTGTTTTCTTATTCCTTTAGCTACACCAAAACTCTCCTATGAAAATCAGAAAACTGGGACTCTTTTGAAGTAAAGTCATATTCTGATCCAAAATGGCACTATATTGACAAGAGGGAGTTATGATCTTACAAATAAGAAGTAGAGACTCCTAAATGTCTAAGGAGACGCATCATTTACTTGTTTTCTTATTCCTTTAGCTACACCAAAACTCTCCTATGAAAATCAGAAAACTGGTACTCTTTTCAAGTAAAGTCATATTCCGATCCAAAATGGCACTATATTGACAAGAGGGAGTTATGATCTTACAAATAAGAAGTAGAGACTACTAAATGTAGAAGGAGATGCATCATTTACTTGTTTACTTATTCCATTAGCTACACCAAAACTCTCCTATGAAATTCAGAAAACTAGGACTCTTTTTAAGTAAAGTCATATTCTGATCCAAAATGGCACTATATTGACAGGAGGGGATTTTGAGCATACAAATAAGAAGTAGAGACTCCAAAATGTCGAAGGAGTCGCATCATTTACTTTCTATCTTATTCCTTTAGCTACACTAAAACTCTCCTATGAAAATCAGAAAACTAGAACTCTATTTAAGTAAAGTCATATTCTAATCCAAAATGGCACAATATTGACAAGAGGGAGTTCTGAGCATAGTAATAAAAAGTAGTCACTCCTAAATGTCGAAGGAGACGCATCATTTACTTGTTTTCTTATTCTTTTAGCTACACCAAAACTCTCCTATGAAAATCAGAAAACTGGGACTCTTTTTAAGTAAAGTCATATTGTGATCCAAAATGACACTATATTGACAAGAGGGAGTTCTGAGCATACAAATAAGAAGTAAAGACTCCTAAATGTCAAAGGAGACGCATCATTTACTTGTTTTCTTATTCCTTTAGCTACACCAAAACTCTCCTATGAAAATCAGAAGACTAGGACTCTTTTTAAAGAAAGTAATATTCTGATCCAAAATGGCACTATATTGACAAGAAGAGTTCTAATCTTACAAATAGAGACTCCTAAATGCGGAAGGAGAGGCATCATTTACTCGTTTTGTTATTCCTTTAGCTACACCAAAACTCTCCTATGAAAAACAGAAAACCGGGACTCTTTTTAAGAAAAGTCATATTCTGATCCAAATGACACTATATTGACAAGAGGGAGATATGATCTTACAAATAAGAAGTAGAGACTACTAAATGTAGACGGAGATGCATCATTTACTTGTTTTCTTATTCCTTTAACTCTCCTATGAAAATCAGAAAACTGGTACTCTTTTTAAGGAAAGTCATATTCTGATCCAAAATGGCACTATATTGACAAGAGGGAGTTCTAATCTTACAAATAGAGACTCCTAAATGTCGAAGGAGAGGCATCATGTACCTGTTTTAGTATTCCTTTAGCTACACCAAAACACTCCTATGAAAATCAGAAAACTGGGACTTTTTTTAAGAAAAGTCATATTTCTAATCCAAAATGGCACTATATTGACAAGAGGGAGTTCTGAGCATACAAATAAGAAGTAGAGACTCCTAAATGTCGAAGGAGACGCATCATTTACTTGTTTTCTTATTCCTTTAGCTACACACAAACTCTCTTATGAAAATCATAAAACTAGGACTCTTTTTAAGTCAAGTCATATTCTGATCCAAAACGACACTATATTGACAAGAGGGAGTTCTAAGCATACAAATAAGAAGTAGAGACTCCTAAATGTTGAAGGATATGTATCATTTACTTGTTTTCTTATTCCTTTAGCTACACCAAAACTCTCCTATGAAAATCACAAAACTAGGACTCCTTTTAAGAAAAGTCATATTCTTATCCAAAATGGCACTATATTGACAAGAAGGAGTTCTGAGCATACAAATAAGAAGTAGAGACTCCTAAATGTCGAAGGAGACGCATCATTTACTTGTTTTCTTATTCCTTTAGTTACACCAAAACTCTCCTATGAAAATAAAAAAACTGGGACTCTTTTTAAGTCAAGTCATATTCTGATTCAAAACGGCACTATATTGACAAGAGGGAGTTCTGAGCATACAAATAAGAAGTAGAGACTCCTAAATGTTGAAGGAGATGTATCATTTACTTGTTTTCTTATTCCTTTAGTTACACCAAAACTCTCCTATGAAAATAAAAAAACTGGTACTCTTTTTAAGGAAAGTCATATTCTTATCCAAAATGGCACTATATTGACAAGAGGGAGTTTTAATCTTACAAATGGAGACTCCTAAATTTGGAAGGAGAGACATCATGTACCTGTTTTATTATTCCTTTAGCTACACCAAAACTCTCCTATGAAAATCAGAAAACTGGGACTCTTTTTAAGAAAAGTCATATTTTGATCCAAAATGGCACTATATTGACAAAAGGGAGTTCTGAGCATACACATAAGAAGTAGAGACTCCTAAATGTCGAAGAAGACGCATCATTTACTTGTTTTCTTATTCCTTTAGCTACACCAAAACTCTCCTATGAAAATCAGAAAACTGGGTCTCTTTTTAAGAAAAGTCATATTCTGATCCAAAATGACACTATATTGACAAGAAGGAGTTCTGAGCATACAAATAAGAAGTAGAGACTCCTAAATGTTGAAGGAGACGCATCATTTACTTGTTTTCTTATTCCTTTAGCTACAATAAAACTCTCTTATGAAAATCACAAAACTAGGAGTCTTTTTCATGTGAAGTCATATTCCGATCCAAAATGGCAATATATTGACAAGACGGAGTTCTGAGCATACAAATAAGAAGTAGAGACTCCTAAATGTCAAAGTAGACGCATCATTTACTTGTTTTCTTATTCCTTTAGCTACAGCAAAACTCTCCTATAAAAATCAGAAAACTGGAACTCTTTTTAAGTAAAATCATATTATGATCCAAAATGGGATTATATTGACAAGAGATAATTCTGAGCATACAAATAAGAAGTAGAGACTACTAAATGTCGAAGGAGACGCATCATTTTCTTGTTTTCTTATTCCTTTAGCTACACCAAAACTCTCCTATGAAAATCAGAAAACTGGGACTCTTTTTAAGTAAAGTCATATTCTGATCCAAAATGGCACTATATTGACAAGAGGGGATTTTGAGCATACAAATAAGAAGTAGAGACTCCAAAATGTCGAAGGAGTCGCATCATTTACTTTCTATCTTATTCCTTTTGCTACACCAAAACTCTCCTATGAAAATCAGAAAACTAGAACTCTTTTTAAGTAAAGTCATATTCTGATCCAAATTGGCACAATATTGACAAGAGGGAGTTCTGAGCATACAAATAAAAAGTAGACACTCCTAAATGTCGAAGGAGATGCATCATTTACTTGTTTTCTTATTCCTTTAGCTACACCAAAACTCTCCTATGAAAATCAGAAAACTGGGACTCTTTTGAAGTAAAGTCATATTCTGATCCAAAATGGCACTATATTGACAAGAGGGAGTTATGATCTTACAAATAAGAAGTAGAGACTCCTAAATGTCTAAGGAGACGCATCATTTACTTGTTTTCTTATTCCTTTAGCTACACCAAAACTCTCCTATGAAAATCAGAAAACTGGTACTCTTTTTAAGGAAAGTCATATTCTGATCCAAAATGGTACTATATTGACAAGAGGAGTTCTAATCTTACAAATAGAGACTCCTAAATGCGGAAGGAGAGGCATCATTTACTCGTTTTATTATTCCTTTAGCTACACCAAAACTCTCCTATGAAAATCAGAAAACCGGGACTCTTTTTAAGAAAAGTCATATTCTGATCCAAATGGCACTATATTGACAAGAGGGAGTTATGATCTTACAAATAAGAAGTAGAGACTACTAAATGTAGACGGAGATGCATCATTTACTTGTTTTCTTATTCCTTTAGCTACACCAAAACTCTCCTATGAATATCACAAAACTAGGACTCTTTTTAAGAAAAGTCATATTCTTATCCAAAATGGCACTATATTGACAAGAAGGAGTTCTGAGCATACAAATATGAAGTAGAGACTCCTAAATGTCGAAGGAGATGCATCATTTACTTGTTTTCTTATTCCTTTAGTTACACCAAAACTCTCCGATGAAAATAAAAAAACTGGTACTCTTTTAAGGAAAGTCATATTCTTATCCAAAATGACACTATATTGACAAGAGGGAGTTTAATCTTACAAATAGAGACTCCTAAATGTGGAAGGAGAGACATCATGTACCTGTTTTATTATTCCTTTAGCTACACCAAAACTCTCCCATGAAAATCAGAAAACTGGGACTCTTTTTAAGAAAAGTCATATTTTGATCCAAAATGGCACAATATTGACAAAAGGGAGTTCTGAGCATACACATAAGAAGTAGAGACTCCTAAATGTCGAAGAAGACGCATCATTTACTTGTTTTCTTATTCCTTTAGCTACACCAAAACTCTCCTATGAAATTAAGATAACTGGGACTCTTTTTAAGGAAAGTCATATTATGATCCAAAATGACACTATATTGACAAGAGGGAGTTCTGAGCATACAAATAAGAAGTACAGACTCCTAAATGTCGAAGGAGACGCATCATTTACTTGTTTTCTTATTCCTTTAGCTACACCAAAACTCTCCTATAAAAATCAGAAACTGGTACTCTTTTTAAGGAAAGTCATATTCTGATCCAAAATGGCACTATATTGACAAGAGAGAGTTCTAATCTTACAAATAGAGACTCCTAAATGTGGAAGGAGAGACATCATGTACCTGTTTTATTATTCCTTTCGCTACACCAAAACTCTCCTATGAAAATCAGAAAACTGGGACTCTTTTTAAGAAAAGTCATATTTTGATCCAAAATGGCACTATATTGACAAACGGGAGTTCTGAGCATACACATAAGAAGTAGAGACTCCTAAATGTCGAAGAAGACGCATCATTTACTTATTTTCTTATTCTTTTAGCTACACCAAAACTCTCCCATGAAAATTAGAAAACTAGAACTCTTTTTAAGTAAAGTCATATTCTGATCCAAAATGACACTATATTGACAAGAAGGAGTTCTGAGCATACAAATAAGAAGTACAGACTCCTAAATGTCGAAGGAGACGCATCATTTACTTGTTTTCTTATTGCTTTAGCTACAATAAAACTCTCTTATGAAAATCACAAAACTAGGAGTCTTTTTAAGTAAAGTCATATTCTGATCCAAAATGGCTCTATGTTGACAAGACGGTGTTCTGAGCATACAAAAAAGAAGTAGAGACTCCTAAATGTCAAAGTAGACGCATCATTTACTTGTTTTCTTATTCCTTTAGCTACACCAAAACTCTCCTATGAAAATAAAAAAACTGGAACTCTTTTTAAGTAAAGTCATATTCTGATCCAAAACGGCACTATATTGACAAGAGGGAGTTCTGAGCATACAAATAAGAAGTAGAGACTCCTAAATATTGAAGGAGATGTATCATTTACTTGTTTTCTTATTCCTTTAGCTACACCAAAACTCTCCTATGAAAATCAGAAAACTAGAACTCTTTTTAAGTAAAGTCATATTCTGATCCAAAATGGCACAATACTGACAAGAGGGAGTTCTGAGCATACAAATAAAAAGTAGACACTCCTAAATGTCGAAGGAGATGCATCATTTACTTGTTTTCGTATTCCTTTAGCTACACCAAAACTCTCCTATGAAAATTAGAAAACTGAGACTCCTTTTAAGTAAAGTCATATTCTGATCCAAAATGGCACTATATTGACAAGAGGGAGTTCTGAGCATACAAATAAGAAGTAGATACTCCTAAATGTCAAAGGAGACGCATCATTTACTTGTTTTCTTATTCCTTTAGCTACACCAAAACTCTGCTATGAAAATCAGAAAACTGGTACTCTTTTTAAGGAAAGTAATATTCTGATCCAAAATGGCACTATATTGACAAGAGGGAGTTCTAATATTACAAATAGAGACTCCTAAATGTCGAAGGAGAGACATCATGTATCTGTTTTATTATTCCTTTAGCTACACCAAAACTCTCCTATGAAAATCAGAAAACTAGAACTCTTTTTAAGTAAAGTCATATTCTGATCCAAAATGTGCACCGCAGGGTTTGTGACTTAGACAACTCGGCCATTCCTCTTTTGCTGCTACCTAGTTTCCTGCTACCAGCGAGCACAACTAAGCTGCAGCTTTTGTCACTTAAACTCCTCGGCCACTCTTCCTGTACTGCGACCTAGTCTTCATACTTCCCAGGTAGCACGACCATCCCAGAGTAATTTGCGAGTGATCGTGCGACTTAGCCTCCTTGGGTTTCAGGCCGCAGCACTAGGTAGCAGAGTTTGGGACTTAGAACGTTGGCCTTTTCTTTTTCTTTATGCGGCTTGGACCTCTTTCACCAGGTAGCACGCCCAGGCCGGAGTAATTTTCGAATCCGGCTGCGGCCTGGGCTAGTCTTGAACCAAACCGCACACCTAGGTAGCACTGAGGCGTTCTCCAAGTTTTTCAGGCCTTAAACACTTCTCTCAGCCCTCTCACATGCTCCATTCCATTCATCACTGAGCCATGTTCTCCAAAAATCACCAAGAACCTGAGACCAACTCACAAAACCCATCAAAAAGCTCTAAAACATAAAAGAAAAGAGAAGAAATCAAAAACTATGTACAAGGATAAGCTTGGGGTGTCTCCCAAGAGCACTTTGTTTAAAGTCTCTAAGTTTGACTTTGAAAACATGTTTAACAGGCTGGTGGTGGATCAAGAAGGGGAACTGATGTAGCTTCCTCCTTCCTTTGTGAAACCAAATAGTGTTATATCCTTTGGCCAGTTACCACAAACTCTTGACCATTCTTTCCTTCCAAGACAACAGCTTCATATGGCCTGACTTCAAGAACCTTAAAGGGAGCAGACCATCTAGACTTAAGTTTTCCTGGAAACAAATTAAGCCTAGAGTTGAACAGCAACACTAGATCTCCTTCCTTGAACTCCCTTTTCAAAATCTTTTGATCATGCAAAGCTTTGGTCTTCTCCTTATAGATCTTTGAGCTCTCAAAAGCCTCAAGCCTAATCTCCTCAAGTTCATGGAGTTGCATGACTCTTTTCTCTTGAGCTGTCTTGATATCAAAGTTCAGCAACTTCACAGCCCACATAGCCTTGTACTCTAACTCAACAGGAAGGTGGTAGCTCTTCCCATATATCAGACTGAAAGGTGATGTCCCAATAGGAGTTTTAAAGGCAGTCCTGTAAGCCCACAATGCATCATCTAGCCTTTTGCTCCAATCTTTTCTGCTTGAGCTAACAGTCCTCTCAAGAATGGCCTTGATCTGTCTATTGGATACTTCAACCTGGCCACTAGTTTGAGGAGGATATGAAGTAGCTATCTTGTGTTTCACTCCATGCTTTCTCAAAAAACCCTCCAAAGTCTTGTTCACAAAATGAGATCCTCCATCAGAGATAACAACCCTTGGAACTCCAAATCTTGGGAAGATAATGATCTTGAACAGCTTCACTACAACCTTGGAATCATTGGTAGGGGAAGCAATGGCCTCAACCCATTTGGACACATAGTCCACAGCAACAAGTATATACTGATTCCCATAGGATGAAATGAAGGTCCCCATAAAGTCAATCCCCCAGCAATCAAAGATCTCAACTTCTAGAATGGGGTTTTGAGGCATCTCACTCCTCTTTGATATGTTCCCATGCCTCTGGCAGGCATCACATGCTGAAACAACTGACTGAGCATCTTTGAACATTGTGGGCCACCAAAACCCACTCTGAAGAACCTTGGCCACAGTCTTGAATGCTCCCATGTGACCTCCAAAAGCTGAACCATGACACTCTTGCAACACAGGTTGCATCTCCTCCTCAGCAAGACACCTTCTATACAGCTGATCTTTGTTCAGGACATAGAGGTAGGGCTCATCCCAATGGTATCTTTGAACTTCTCTGAAGAACTTCTTCCTGTGGTAAGCATCTAATTCAGGTGGCTCCACCCCACAGGCAAGACAATTCACTATGTCTGCAAACCAAGGCATTCTTCTCTCTTGAATACTCTCTACTTCTTCAAACTCCAAATAAGAATGGAGCACCATCAGAGACTCTTCAGGTAAGCTATCATTGAGAGGCACTTCAGAATCAATCCTCAGCCTGGAGAGATGGTCTGCAGCCCCATTCTCTACACCCTTTTTATCTTGTACTTCCATATCAAACTCCTGAAGTAGAAGAACCCATCTTAACAGTCTTGGCTTGGCATCTTTCTTGGTCATCAGATACCTGAGGGCTACATGATCAGTATATACAATGACTTTTGATCCCACCAGGTAGCTCTGAATTTATCAAAGGCAAAGACTATTGCCAGCATTTCCTTCTCAGTTGTAGCATACTTCCTGCACCTTGAAGTGGCACTTCTCCCAGTTCAACACCAAGTTGTGCTGCTCACATCTCTCCAAGACCTGTGAAAAATTAGAGAGACAATCCGAGAAGGAGGAGCCATAGACACTAAAGTCATCCATGAACACCTCAACTTTCTCTTCAATAATGTTAGAGAAAATGTGCATCATACATCTTTGAAAAGTGGCCGGTGCATTACATAAACCGAAAGGCATTCGCCTGTATGCAAATGTGCCATAAGGGCATGTGAATGTTGTTTTCTCTTGATCCCGGGGATCTATGGGAATTTGGAAGAACTCCGAGTACCCATCGAGAAAACAAAAGAAGGGGTGGTTTGCAAGCCTCTCTAACATCTGATCAATGAAAGGTAAAGGAAAATGATCCTTCCTAGAGGCTGCATTGAGCTTTCTATAGTCTATACACATTTTGTGTCCTGTGACAGTCCTAGTAGCTATCAGCTCATCCTTCTCGTTTTTAACCACTGTGATACCACCCTTCTTGGGCACAACATGAACAGGAGACACCCATCTTGAGTCAGAGATTTGGTAAATTATCCCTGCCTCAAGAAGTTTTAGTATCTCCTTCTTAACCAAAATGTGATACCACCCTTCTTGGGTTAAGACGTCGTTGATGCTCAATAGAGGACATAGATTGGTCCTCTAGGTGAATCCTGTGGGTGCAGATGTCAGGAGAGATCCCTCTAATATCAGCCAAAGAATATCCTATGGCTCTCCTGAACTTTCTTATCTCACTAAGCAATGCACTCTCTTGGTCCTCTAATAGGCTATCATTGATGATTACTGGATATGTGGAGTTTAAGCCCAAGAAAGCATACCTGAGCCCTGTTGGTAGAGGCTTGAGCTCAACAGGGGGTGCATCAGCCTCATTCCAATCCTGGTCCAAGCTGCTTTGGCTTGTGTCTGATCCTTTGATAGCCAAGACCTCAGAGTCACTTTGTTCCAGTTCCAAAAACCTTGTCTCAGGACCCAGCTCTCTTGCATTGTCCAAATACAACTTGTACCCTTCACTTGCTTCAGCTAAGAGCCCATTGTCTCCTTGTTCTTGAGTTAGAGCAGCTTGAAGAGGATCCTCAGTGTTCAGCTCCTCAAGCAACTCATCAGCCAACTGATCCATTGTCTCCACATAGAAACATTGACCTTCAATGGTGGGTTTCTGCATCATCTCATTCACATCAAACTTGAGATTTTCAGAACCAAGTTGAAGCTCTATTATCCCACCTCTCACATCAATAATAGCTCCTGTAGTTTCTAAGAATAGCCTGCCCAAGATAAGAGGATCTACTGGTTCCTCATCCATTTCCAGCACAACAAAATCTGTTGGAACCTCAAAACCACCAATCTTGACAGGTAGATCTTCCAACATACCAACAGGCAATCTAACTAATCTATCTGCAAGGATAAGAGAGATCCTTGCAGGTTTGAAGACTCTAAAGCCCAACTTCTTTGCTATGGAGAATGGCATCAAGCTGACTGATGCTCCTAGATCACAAAGACATCCAGAGAATAGAAGAGGTCCAATGGCACAAGGGAGTGTGAAACTCCCTGGATCAGTTAACTTCATTGGAATGGACTTCTTCTGAATGATAGCACTGCATTCATGACTTAGTACCACCATGCCTTGAAGCTCTTTTGTCTTGTTCAAAATGGCATCCTTCAAGAACTTTCCCATCTTTGGCATCATTAAGAATGCATCAATGAGAGGCATATTGAGTGGTGTTTCATTGAGTGCCTTCTCAAATACAGCTCTTGTCTTGTCCACAAGTTACTTCTTAAATCTTCCTGGAAATGGGAGCTTGGGTTGGTATGGAGGTGGTGGCACATATTTCTTTTCTGGTTCTGGTTCCTTTGCTTTTTACCCTTTTTTGTCCTTTGTTTGTCAGCAACTTGATCCTCTTTTAAGGCTGCCTCCCCCTCAGTTTGATCATTGTCCTCAATGATCACATTGTTGTTTTCAATACCAGGTAACTTCTTTCCACTCCTCAGTGTAATGGCCTTAGCATATTCCTTGGGGTTGGGTTCTGGTTTTCCAGGTAGGTGACCTTGGTTCCTTGAGCTTGAGGCCTGGTTCTGCTTCAGTTCCTTGATTTCCTGCTGCATGGCTGCATTTTGGCTTGCAAAGATCTGTTGACCCTGAAGTAGTTGTTGCAGAATACCAACCATATCTGTACCCATCTGTGGCTGCTGTTGTACCGTTGGTGGCTGAAATTGTTGTTGAACAGGCGCTTGCTGTTGGAACTGTGGAGGACCAAACCCTGGTGGTGCCTTTGGCTGCTGTGAACTGAAACCTAGGACCTTGAAATGGTTGCTGTTGCTGACCAAAACCCTGATTCTGACCAAACTGATTCTTTGGTTGGAATGACCCTTGAAAGTTGTTCTTGGGAATAAAGTTCTGTGGAGCTTGAGAATTGGGATACACCTGGTCTTGTGGGTTAGCTACATTGGTGTTCCTGTAAGAAAGGTTTGGATTGGCATTACCATACTGATATCTCTGGAACCTCTGATTACCAATGTAGTTAAGCTCCTCTTGGGTGAGACCCTCTTCACTTATGTTCTCAAAGATTTGAGATGGTTCCTCATACTCTCCAACAAAATGCATTGGCTTGTGAGTTACCAACTTCAACTTGTCTAATTCATTTCTCAACTCCTTAACTTCCCTAGTGAGCCTCTGTTCTGAGCTTGAACCTTCAGACCTATTTGATCTGTCATAGTCTTCACCATAAGTATCATTGCTCAATGCTAAGTTCTCCTCTAGCTCTAAAGCAGCATGTATCTCTTTACCCAGAAAGTTCCCATTGGAAGCAGTATCCAGCTGGTTTCTAATCTTGGGAAGAGCTCCTCTATAAAGTGTGCTGAGAAGAGAAGCCTCACTAAACCCATGGTGTGGGCATTGGTTTCCTGAATCTCTGATATGCTTCACCAAAACTCTCATTGCTGTGCTGAGTGAAGCTAGAGATTTGGTTCCTCAGTTTTGAAGTTCTTGAGGTAGAGAAGAACTTAGATAAGAAGGCTTGCTTGCATTGCTCCCAGGTTTGAATGGAGCCTCTTGGAAGATTCTTCTCCCATTGATGAGCTTTGTCACCAAGACTGAAGGGAAATAGTCTTAGCTTGAAGCTGTCTTCTGAAACTCCATTAATCTTAGTCAGATCACACACCTTATCAAATTGATCCAAGTGTTCCAAGGAATCTTCCATTGCTAACCCATGGAACTTTGAGTTTTGGACCATATTCAGCAATGATGCCTTCACTTCAAAGTTGTTGTTTGGCACAGGTGGTACCTGAATTCCAGCTCCATACTGATGAGCATTGGCCCTGTCATTCTCTCCAACATAGACTTGGGGTTGCTCATATCTTCTTTGTTGGTGTTGGAAAGGTTGGGGTTTGTGGTGCACCTGTTGTCTTTGCTGAACATTGGCCTGATGCCTCTGTTGATGAGCTTGAGCTTGTCCCTGGTGGACATAAGCTTGTTGGTGGTGTACCTGTTCCTGATGAACATTACCCTGATTCAGCCCTTGACCAACTCCATTACCAGCTCCATTACCTTGAGCCTGTTTCTCATGAACTGGTTGTTCTATGTCTACCACGTGATCTCCTTGTTCTGCCATCTCAGCCTGATCAATCTGTCTACCACGTCTGTCCCTTCTCCTCCTTGGTACCAAAAGATTGATATTGTCGTTGAGAGGGAAAGGTGGACCACAGCGTCTTGATCTAGACCTGGTGTTCATACACCTGAAATCACAAACAGAACTTGAAAGTAATCAGTAAAAACAAGAAAGTAAGCACTTGATGTCAAGAACAGATCAGAGCTTAATGCTAAACAAACCACAATTTGGCAACGGCGCCAATTGATAACTAAGAGTTTTCAATGCTCTTTGTAGAGGTTATCAATCCCCTGTCTTGTAGTACAAGGGGTTTATCAATCCAAGAATGTGGTGATAGACACTAAGCTATGTGATCAGGTTCTTAATTCAAGCAAACAAGAGTGATTTTGGGTAACTAATGACAACTACAAACTTAAACAGGATTAAAGACTAATGACAATGACAAATGATGTGAATATGGTATGATGGAGGCATGAGATTCTAGACATGATAGTTGGTTAGGGTGCTTTGGTGCTAAACTAGAAATGCTAATGACAATGATGAGACATGATTCAAATGATTAAGAACTCTAATCTAGGTTAATCCTCTCATGAAGGTATTAACCCCTATACTAATCCATTTTCAAACCAAATTCCCATTTGTGAAATATGAATCAATATGCATTAATAAACAGTTCTTAATGATCATTCAAGCAAATAACAATACATCATCATGCAGAAAATGCTTAAACCTCTAATACAACTCTTTCAGGAATTTCATCAAACACTTTTGGTGCATGAAATTCCCAGAATCTAGATCTCAAGTGATATACAAGGATCTAGCATAGAGAACAGCTGTTTAGAGAGATGAATCAATGAATCTAGCCCTAAGCACTCCTAATCTAACACCTTAGCACCCTAACCTACACATCTAGAACCTCATTAAGGTGACTACTCACTAATCATACTAATCTCTCTTAAACCTTTGCAAGTAGAAAAGATTAGCATGATTAATGATGAGAAATGGAGATGGAGATGATAGATTAAGAAGAAAGCAGCTTTAAAACTCAAAGATCTCTTAAACTCCCTTGATTAAAAGGCCAAAAATATATATTTCTCTTCTTGGTGGAGTCTTTTTCACAAAAGAGGCAAGAGACAAAGGGAATAAAGCTTAGTCCTTTCAGGAAAAACCCTATAAAGTATTTATACCTCTCTGAAAACGAACCGGGTCCCGACCCGGCTTTAATGGATAAAGTGGAATTACTGCGGGTTGGTCCAGTGTCTCCCAGGTAGCACGCCCAAGTCGCAGTAGATGAAGAACTTTGCTTGTGAGACTTAAATCGCTTGTCTTAGCCGCATGCCCAAGTAGGAATGTTTTGCGAGTATTGCTGCGGCTTGATCTTCTTCTTCTTCAACTCGCAGGACCAGGGCGGTTTCTGGGGAATGTGCATATGTGCGGGTTGGTTTCCATTGCACCTAGGTCGCAGGCTCAAGTCGGAGTGATTTGCGAGTGATCGTGCGGCTTAGTTCCAGGTGCGGCTAACTCGCATGCCTAAGTCGCAAGATTGTGGACTTAGAATTTCTCTTGCTCGGGAGCCTCAGACCTCATCCAGTGATAGCTTACCCGCACTTCTCAACTCGCAGAATCAGCTTTCAGGCATTCGTCTTCAGGCCTGCGGGTTAACCAAGTCGCAAGACCATCTCGCAGCATTCAGAGCAGCTTGGATCACTTCACATTCCGGAGATTGTAACTTCTGAGGTACTTGTCCGAATTAAGTGATTCCGGTTGCAGAAGACAGAAGACTCATTTATGTCCAACTTTGATCAAGGAAGCTTTGGTTCTTGGGAAGTGGAAGGCTTCCTGGAGGGCACATCTTTGCAATGCATTTACACGATCAGAGAGAGGCGTCTAGACATGTGTCCATTCCGGAGACCGTATCTTCCTGCTCATAGCTCCGAATTGAATGATCTTGGACGTTCTGGAAATAAGACTCAAATGTCTCTGATTCTCATGAAGGCCCCGGAAACTGAATCGGCGTGGAAGTGCACCGTCCCTCGCATTCTTCGGAGCTCATCGGCTCGGTCCAAAACAGCAGCGAGATAGGGGTTTCTTCCGACGAGCTTAACTCTCTTCTCACGCGTCCGAATTCCATGATTCCACTTGCTATGAAACCGTGATCCAATTTTCTTCAACTTCTATGAAGCACCCGACATCTGAATCGGACCGGAAGGTTCCCTGGACAGGCAATTTCGGAAACGTGTCTGCACCCAGAGATTTTGGCCGAGAGATCCTTTAGCCGGTACGCGTTTTGGCCGATAAGATCCTTCCTGGTACGCGAGAATGGCCGAGAAAAATCTTCCTGGTCAGCGAGAATGGCCGAGAACCTCCTTTCAAGCTTTGATCACCATTTCTCTTCCTGGATTCACCTCTTCAATTCCAAATAGCTCCAAATGCACTTGATAAACACTCAAAACATGCAAAGACTCATTGGGACCTAATGCATCTCCTAAGTTCTGAAACAAACTCTAAGGACCTAAAATGCATGAATTAAAACATGATTTGGAATGAAATATGCAACCTAAATGATGTAAATTATGAACATATCAGTTGATACCGAGGCTATGAATACTCTTTGACTTAAATCATCAGGCCGTGTCTTTTTCAAGCTTCTCTCTCAAGGCTCACTGTCTAACTTCTGAAACAATTAACAAACCCTTCAAAAAGCTTCAAATAAAAAGAAAAAGAAGATGAAAAACGAAATATGTACAAGGATAAGCTTGGGGTGTCTCCCAAGAGCACTTTGTTTAACGTCGCTAAGTTTGACTTTTCATACCCTTTTTCAGGCTGTTTCTGGTTCAAGGAGAGGAACTGAGGTAGCTCCCTCTCTTGTTTCTGATGCCAAGTAATGCTTTACCCTCTGACCGTTTACCACAAAACCTTGTCCATCTTTTCCTTTTAGAACCACGGCTCCATAGGGCCTTACTTCAAGAATTGTGAACGGACCGGACCACCTAGACCTCAGCTTCCCAGGGAATAGCTTAAGTCTCGAGTTAAACGACAGAACTTGGTCCCCTTCTTTGAACTCTCTCTTGGGTATCTTCTTGTCATGGAGCGCCTTGGTCCTTTCCTTATAGATTTTAGAGCTCTCAAAAGCGTCTAAACGGATCTCCTCAAGCTCATGAAGCTGTAAAACCCTTTTCTCTTGTGCGGTCCTGATGTCAAAGTTCAGAAGTTTTACTGCCCACAAGGCATTGTATTCCAACTCAACCGGTAAATGGCAGCTTTTCCCATAGATCAAGTTAAACGGTGAGGTTCCAATGGGGGTCTTGTATGCGGTTCTGTAAGCCCACAAAGCATCATCAAGTTTCTTGCTCCAATCTTTCCTAGATGAGCTCACGGTTCTTTCCAAAATGGCCTTTATCTGTCGGTTAGAAACTTCCACTTGGCCGCTGGTAAAGCATCATCCATGGGGACCCGTTCTTCAATCCTTAGCCTCGAGAGATGGTCTGCGGCCCTGTTTTCAATACCCTTCTTATCAAGAATCTCCATGTCAAATTCTTGGAGCAACAAAACCCATCTTAGAAGCCTCGGCTTAGCGTCCTTCTTAGACATCAGATACCTCAAGGCCGCGTGATCTGTGTAGACCGTGACCTTTGATCCCACAAGATAACTCCGGAATTTATCAAATGCAAACATAATGGCAAGCATTTCTTTCTCGGTGGTCGCATACGTTTCTTGAGCCGAGTCTAAGGTGCGGCTTGCGTAATAGATTACATGAAGCTTCTTATCTTTGTTCTGCCCTAAGACAGCTCCCACAGCATAATCAGAAGCATCAGTCATCACTTCGAATGGTAAAGACCAATCAGGGGCTTGTACAATCGGTGCACTGATCAAAGCTTCCTTGATTCTCTTAAACTCCTCTTCACACTCTTCATCAAAGACAAACTCCACTTCTTTGCACAATAGCCTAGTTAAGGGTCTATAGAACCCTGCGTGGCCAAGGAAGCTTCTTATTCCTTTTACAGAATTTGGAGCATGTAGGTTCACCATCACCTCGATCTTAGCCTTGTCTACCTAAATGCCCTTCTCTGATACCTTGTGTCCCAAGACAATGCCTTCTTGGACCATGAAATGGCATTTTTCCCAGTTCAAGACAAGCCTATGCTCCTCACACCGCTTAAGAACCTGAGATAGATTAGCAAGACATTCGGAGAAAGAGGAGCCGTATACGGAGAAATCATCCATAAATACCTCAACATTCTCTTCAATTAGATCAGAGAAAATGTGCATCATACATCTTTGAAAAGTGGCCGGCGCATTACATAAACCGAAAGGTATTCTCCTATAGGCATAAGTCCCATAAGGGCAGGTGAATGTCGTTTTCTCTTGATCTCGGGGGTCTATAGGTATTTGAAAGGACCCCGAGTACCCATCAAGAAAACAAAAATAAGGATGATTAGCTAGCCGTTCAAGCATTTGATCAATGAATGGTAAAGGAAAATGATCTTTTCTTGATGCAGAATTCAATTTCCTATAGTCAATGCACATGCGATGGCCGGTTATAGTTCTTTGGGCTATGAGTTCATCCTTATCGTTTTTCACCACCGTGATCCCACCTTTCTTGGGCACAACGTGTACAGGAGATACCCACCGAGAGTCAGAGATTGGATATATTATCCCTGCCTCAAGGAGCTTTAGTATCTCCTTCTTAACCACCTCTTTAAGGTTCGGGTTAAGGCGACGTTGGTGCTCAATAGAGGACATAGCTTGGTCCTCTAGGTGGATCCTGTGGGTGCATATGTCAGGAGAGATCCCTCTAATATCACCCAAAGAATAACCTATGGCTCTCCTGAACTTTCTTATTTCACTAAGTAATGCACGTTCCTCATGTTCAAGCAAGCTATCATTTATGATCACAGGAAAGGTGGAGTTTAGACCCAAGAATGCATACCTGAGCCCTGTTGGTAGAGGCTTGAGCTCAAAAGGGGGTGCATCTGCCTCATTCCAATTGGCATCAAAGCTGCATTGGCTCGGAACAGCTTCCTCGGCCTTTTCTTTGTTCTCGCGCGGTTTACCATCGGCCTCAGCACAAGCTGTCACGGCCATGATATCCCGAGGTGTCTCCTCTATGCCCTTGGACCCCTCGCTGTCTAAAATGTCGAGGCCACTCTTCTTGAGCTCTACAAACCTCGTCTCAGCTCCAAGTTCCTTCGGTTGGTCCAAGAGAAGCTTGTACACCTCGCTTTCGTCGTTCAAGTACCCGTGCTTGCTTTGTTCCCGTGTCAAGACCACTTGTAATGGGTCTTCTGCGTTTAACTTCACTAGGAGCTCATCAGCTAGCTCCTCCATAACCTCCACGTAGAAAACCTGATCTCCAATGGTCGGTTTCTTCATCATTTCCTTCACGTTGAACTTCATAGTCTCGGAACCGATATGTAGTTCAATCATACCCCCTCTCACATCTATTATGGCTCCTGCGGTCGCTAAGAACGGTAGGCCCAAGATGATGGGGTCTAGTGGTTCCTCGTCCATCTCAAGAACTATGAAGTGTGTGGGAATTTCTATCTCACCGATTCTCAAAGGTAAATTCTCAAGCAAACCCACCGGTAATCGAACCGATCTATCAGCTAATACAAGAGAGATCTTGGCCGGCTTGTAGCTTTTGTATCCCATTCTCTTGGCCACCGTGTAAGGCATTAAGCTCACAGAAGCTCCTAGATCACATAAGCAATTTGAGAACTTCAAGTGACCTAAAGCACACGGTAGTAAAGCTGCCCGGATCGGATAGCTTTCTTGGTCTAGATCTCCTTTGTATTATAGCGCTTCACTCATGGCTTAGTATTACCATACCCTGAAGCTCCTTTGTCTTGTTGAGGATCGCGTCCTTTAGAAACTTTCCAAGCTGAGGTATAGCAAAGAAAGCATCTATGATGGGTAAGGTAAGTTGCGTGTTCTCCAAGTGTTTGTCAAAGACCACCTTGGCTTTGTCTAGGATTTTCTTTTTGAAATGCCCTGGGAATGGTATCTTGGTGGTGGAACGTAGGGCTTTTCAAGCTCAGTTGTCTTCTCCACCTCTTTCCCTTTGTCTTTAACCGGTTCCATCTTCAAAACTTCATCGTCATGCGCATCATCTGAGGCTGCCTCCCCCTCTAATTGCTCATTGGCCTCATTGAGCTTTGTCTTAGGCGTTGGAGCTTGTAATTCTTTACCACTCCTCAATGTGATAGCGTTCACATACTCCTTGGGGTTGGCTCCGGCTTACCGGGTAAATCCGGGCCTCTTGATGATGTAGAGGCTTGGTTTTGCTTAAGCTCTCTGATATCTTGCTGCATTGTTGCGTGCTGGCTCTCAACCCTCTGCTGACCCTGTAACAGTTGCTGTAAAATCCCACAGACATCGGTTCCCATCTGATTCTGACCCGTTCCCTGAATCTGTTGCTGATTACCCATCGGATGCGGATTGAACCCTGGTGGAAACTTGTGTTGCTGCGGTTGGCTGTTGAAGTTGTTACCCTGAGCCGCTTGATTCTGCTGAGTGTAGCCTTGCTGTTGCCCACTGAACTGTTGCTTGGGCTGAAAGTTATTCTGAAAAGGGGCTTTTTGAGCATAGTTTTGTTGTTGTTGTTGAGCAGGGTACACTTGGTCTTGAGGGTTAGCCACATTTGGGTTTTGGTATGAGAGGTTTGGGTTACTGTTGCAGTTGTTAAACCGCTGATACCTCTGCTGATTCCCTATGTAGTTCAGCTCTTCTTGAGTTAGACCATCTTCATTAACATTGTCAAAACTTGGCCCTTGCTCATCAAACTCGCCTACAAAGTGTATTGGCTTTTGAGTCGCCATTAGAACTTTGTCAAGCTTGCTCTGAAGCTCTCTTATATCCTTCTTCATGTGATGTTCATCACTAGATCCCTCTGAACGGTTTGCCCTATCAAAATCCTCTCCATACGTGTCATTAGACATGGCTAGGTTTTCTACTAGTTCCATTGCCGCATTGATCTCTTTCCCAAGAAAATTTCCGTTTGAGGCGGTATCGAGTTGGTTTCTGATCTTGGGGAGTGCACCTCGGTATAAAGTACTCAAGAGGGATGCCTCTGAGAAGCGGTGGTGTGGGCATTGGTTTGTATAGCTTCGAAACCGTTCCCAAGCTTCACTAAAGCTCTCGTTGTTGTGCTGCGTGAAACTTGAGATCTGATTCCTGAGCTTAGCCGTGCGTGATGTGGAAAAGAACTTTGATAAGAACGCTAGTTTACACTGCTCCCATGTTTGTATAGAACCCCTCGGGAGGTTCTTTTCCCACTGGTGAGCTTTATCGCCGAGGCTGAAAGGGAAAAAGCGTAGCTTGAAGCTATCTTCTGAGACACCATTGATCTTGGTTTAGTCGCAAACCCGATCAAACTGATCTAGATGCTCAAGAGGGTCTTCTCCGGCTAGACCGTGAAACTTGGAGTTCTGTACCATATTGAGCAGGGAAGCTTTAACTTCAAAGTTGTTATTTTGAACCGGTGGTGCTTGAATCCCGACTCTATATTGGTGCGCATTAGCTCGGTCATTTTCTCCAACAAAGACCGGAGGAGGTTGTCTCTGAGCTTGTGGAGGTGGCGGATGAACATGATGGGCTTGTTGCTCGTTTCTATTTGCTAGTTGTTGGTTTTGCTAAGCAAGCCGTTCGTTTCTTTGAGCCTGTTGTTGGTTAACATAGACTTGTTGTTCATTTCTTCCTGCCTCCGCCTGATTAGCCTGAGCCTGGTGCTCGGCATCCTGAGCCTGTTGCTCGATCCTTTGCTGTTCTGCCATTCCAAGCCTTTCAAAGTGCCGTTCTCTCTCGCGAGCTCGCCTCTCAATCCTGTTGATGTTATTGTCGTAGGGTAAAGGCGGTTCTGTGCTACAAGACCTGGTTTTCATGCACCTGAAATCAAAACTTGCAAAAGAGTCAGTAAAACAAAAGAAATTAAAGTCTTGATCTTAAGAACAAATAAGAGAATAATGCTCCCACAAGTTGGCAACGGCGCCAATTGATAACTAAGATTTTTCACTCTTTAAAGAGGTTATCAATACCCCTGTCCTTGTAGTACAAGGGGTTATCAAACCAAACTTGTGATGGAGGCACTAATCTATGTTACTTGTATTCTTAAGTCAAGAGGGAAATGGTAAAGGTTTAGCTAAACTATTTAACAAGTAAATGAGCATGAAAATGAAACAAAGATGAGATTTAGACTAAGTAAGGATGCTAATGACAAGTAAGTGATTCGGATGATGATAAAATATGATAAACGCAGAAGCTTTAGACAGGATATTTGACTCGAGTGCTTCCAAGCTAAACTAATGGGTTAATGAATCATTTTATCAAGCGGTTTCATTTAACTTTGAACTCAAGACATATTAATCTTCTCATGAAAGTATTAAACATCTAAACTGATCCTCTTACCAAAATCCCTTTTGAGAAGCATGAACCAGTCAGCAATAAGATTCAGTTCAATATGTCATTTAAGAGAACAAACTATCACTCTCGCGATGAAAGACTCTTAAACCTTTAACCGAGTGGTTCAGACATTTCTACAAACACTTTTGATGCGAGATATGTCTCAGATCTGAACCTTAAGTGATGTGCTTGGATCCAGCCTAGAGATCACATCGGTTAAAGAATGAAACATGCAAGACTAGACACCTAAACCCATTAATCTATCTTGAAAGCACCATAATCTACCTATCTAAAGCCGCTTAAACGACTACTCACTGATCATAACGAGCTCACTAAGTCCTTTGCAAGACGTGTAGCTAGTCATGATTAGGAGTTTAATACTGGATGATAAAAGAAAGTAAAGAAAGAATAAGATTCTGATGCAAAAACGAGATATCGGATTAGATTAATCAAGTTTCACAAAAGAGGCAAGTTCTTAAAGCTAAAAGATGATAAGAGATAAGATGCTTAGGTTTTTGGTCCTAAAATGTATTTATAGCAAAGGGAAAGTGTCACGGGTCAGCACGGAACTAACCGGGTACTGAGCCGCCTTCTCGGGTCAATGGGTGAGTGCCACGGTGTGTCGGAGAGTGAAGCCGAGGCCTTGATGTCGAGGAGTGCACGTGAGCAAAGATCGAAATGGAGATCTCGTGAAGAACACGTCAAGAACATGCATGAACCCTAGTCTTTGATCCATCGCCACGTATGTGTTCTTGAGCCGTCTTGTTCTTGATTCTGGAGTTGTGACAAGGGACCTCACCATAAAATGTCATGGGGCTTGGTAGTCGAGGGGTTCGGGAGAACAGAGTCCGGGATGCACGCCGAGGCCATTACACCGAGGTGCACGTTTAACACTTAGTCGTTTCCAGCTTCATTTCTTACGTGTGCATGCCTTGATCTCAACATGCTAGGGTGTCAGCACGAGGTCTAGTCCAAAATACTCCCAAGATATGAGCCTTGACTTGAGCAATGTCGAGGTAATGATGCTGAGGCCTGAGAAAACACTTAGCGCGTATCGCAACTCATTTAGGCTCGTACCGACCAACTTGCCCTCCGGAAGCAGTAGATTTCAACACACGACTCCAATTGCATAGAGACCAGTTCCATAGTCAAGATGACTCAATAAGCTCGAACTTTGGTGAGGAAATCGTCGGAGATTGGGAAGTGGAAGGCTTCTGGATTTCACATCTTTGCACCGCATTGAAATCGCCGGAAAACAAGCTTTTGGACCGATGTGAACTCCGGAGACTTTATCTTTCCAACCGCTGTTCCGAATAGAGCGATTCCAACTGTTCTGAGAAGGCCTTTCACAGAACTCAAACTTTGATGAATACCGGGAAGGCTTGTTCGGACCGGAAAGGCTCCGTCCTTCGTGATCTCTGAAGTCCGCTGTTCGGTTCTCGAGTACGCGCAGTACTGGTGCATCTTCCGGAAGCCGTATCTTTCTCCTCACTAGTCCGAATTGGATGATTCCAACTGTTCTGGGATCTTTGCTTGATTATCTCCAACTTTGATGAAAACCCCGCCAACTGATTCGGACCGAAAGGTTCCCCGGATTTCTGATCTTTGAAACGCGCGAGCAAGGACAGGTTTTAGCCGAGAAAAGCTTCCTGCGGTAAGGAAAATGACCGAGGGCTATGTACCGCGGTAAGCTCTTTAGCCGTAAATTTCCTCTCGCCTCGGCCAAAAACTTAACCCGAGGTAATTTGCACCCGATACTCGAACTTGGCCGATTTTGGTCGATCGGTAAGGGTTTTGGCCGATATTGAGCGTTCGGTAAGCTTTTTGACCGAGGTTTCTGTCCAGCTGGTACGAGTTTTGGCCGAGAAATTTCTCCAAGCGGTTTTCACCATTTCTGACCCTTTTCTTCACCGTTTTCTTTTCTGCTTCCCTTCTTAAGCTCCAAATGGCTTCCAAAGCACTTGATAAAGACTTCAAAACATGCAAAACTCTTTGGGACCTAATGCAAGCCCTAAATCCTATTTTGATGCCTAAAGACTCAATCTACATGGGAAAACACATGATGAGGACTCTAAAATGCAATCTAAATGATGTAAAATATAGACATATCATCATTCCGTGTTGGTTTTGCCACGGCCAGGTCCCGAACCCGTGTCTTCTAACCGTGTCAGAACCCGAGCCTTTGTCCGTCCGTGTCTCGTTTTGCCACGGCCAGGTCGCGGTCCCGTGTCCATTGACCGTGTCAAAGCCCGAACCCAGGTTTTTGTTATCTTCGTGTTGCCACGGTCACCTTCATGTCCGTGTCTCGTGGCCGTGGCAGGAACCAAATGAATGCTCAGTCTTTTTCTTTGCCGCGGCCTGCCTGCGGTCCCGTGCCTTTTACATGTGGCAAACACCAAACAATTGTAACTTTTGCCACGGCCAGCTTCCGTTCCATGTCTCCTGGCCGTGTCAAGTCCCGAACTCAGGTCCATTCCTCATTTCTTTTTGCCACGGTTACCTGTGTCCCGTGTCTTCCCACCGTGGCAATCACCGAACACTTGCTTCTTTTGCCACGGCCAGGTCTTGAGACCGTGATTCATTCCCCGTGGCTTAGCTAAGAAGCTTGCCACGCCCTGGTTTCTGACCGTGAACGGTGACCATGCTCAAGGCCGAGCATAAGTTTGTGCCCACTCATTCATTCCTTTTCATCTTTTGTTCACTTTCCAAGGGTCCAAACTCAAACCTGTAACCTGTGGACACTAAACAAACCCATCAAAATATCCTAAAACATAAAAAAAAGAAAGAAATCAAAAGATCAAAAGCATATTTACAAAAGGATAAGCTTGGGGTGCCTCCCAAGAGCACTTTGTTAAAAGTCTCTAAGTTTGACTTTGGAAACCTGTTTAACAGGCTGGTGGTGGATCAAGAAGGGGAACTGATGTCGCTTCCTCCTTCTTTTGTGAAACCAGATAATGCTTGATCCTCTGGCCATTTACCACAAACTGTTGACCATTCTTTCCTTCTAAGACAGTAGCACCATATGGTCTCACTTCAAGAACTTTAAAAGGTCCAAACCATCTAGACTTAAGTTTTCCAGGAAACAACTTAAGTCTAGAGTTGAATAGCAACACCAAATCACCATCCTTGAACTCCCTTTTCAGAATCTTTTGATCATGCAGAGCTTTGGTCTTCTCCTTATAAATCTTTGAGGTCTCAAAAGCTCCAAGCCTTATCTCTTCAAGTTCATAGAGTTGCATGACCCTTTTCTCTTGAGCTGTCTTGATATCACAGTTCAGCAACTTCACAGCCCACAAAGCCTTGTACTCCAACTCAACAGGAAGGTGGCAGCTCTTCCCATATAGCAGATTGAAAGGTGATGTCCCAGTAGGAGTTTTAAAGGCAGTCCTATAAGCCCACAATGCATCATCTAGCCTTTTGCTCCAATCTTTTCTGCTTGAGCTAACAGTCCTCTTAAGAATGGCCTTGATCTGTCTATTAGATACTTCAATCTTTTCTGCTTGAGCTAACAGTCCTCTTAAGAATGATAAGGAGTAACTACCTTGTGTTTCACTCCATGCTTTCTCAGCAATCCCTCCAAAGTCTTGTTCACAAAATGAGATCCTCCATCAGAGATAACAACCCTGGGTACTCCAAATCTTGGGAAGATAATGCTCTTGAACAACTTCACTACTACCTTGGAATCATTGGTAGGGGAAGCAATGGCCTCAACCCATTTGGACACATAGTGCACAGCCACAAGAATGTACTGATTCCCATAGGATGAAATGAAGAGCCCCATGAAGTCAATCCCCCAGCAATCAAAGATCTCAACTTCTAGAATTGGGTTTTGAGGCATCTCACTCCTCTTTGATATGTTCCCATGCCTCTGACAGGCATCACATGCTGAAACAACTAACTGAGCATCTTTGAACGTTGTGGCCCACCAAAACCCACTCTGAAGAACCTTTGCCACAGTCTTGAATGCTCCCATGTGACCCCCAAAACCTGAACCATGACACTCTTGCAACACAGGTTGCATCTCCTCCTCAGCAAGACACCTTCTATACAGCTGATCTTTGTTCAGGACATAGAGGTAGGGCTCATCCCAATGGTATCTTTGAACATATCTGAAGAACTTCTTCCTGTGGTAAGCATCAAGTTCAGGTGGTTCCACTCCACAAGCCAGAAAGTTCACAATATCAGCAAACCAGGACATCCTCCTCTCTTGGATGCTATCCACTTCTTCAAACTCCAAGTAAGAATGGAGCACCATCAGTGATTCCTCAGGAAGACTATCATTGAGAGGCACTTCAGAATCAATTCTCAACCTAGAGAGATGGTCTGCAGCTCCATTCTCTATACCCTTTTTATCTTGTACTTCCATATCAAACTCCTGAAGTAGAAGTACCCATCTCAATAGTCTTGGCTTAGCATCTTTCTTGGTCATCAGATACCTGAGGGCTGCATGATCAGTATATACAATGACTCTTGATCCCACCAGGTAACTTCTGAATTTATCAAAGGCAAAGACTATTGCCAACATTTCCTTCTCAGTAGTAGCATACTTCTCTTGTGCAGAGTCAAGTGTTCTACTAGCATAGTAGATGACATGAAGCTTCTTATCTTTCCTCTGGCCAAGTACTGCTCCAACTGCAAAATCAGATGCATCAGTCATAACCTCAAAAGCAAGGGACCAGTCTGGTGCTTGGACAATTGGTGCACTGACTAATGCATACTTGATCATCTTGAAGGCCTCTTCACATTCAGCATCAAAGATGAAATCTACTTCTTTACACAACAGTCTTGTCAAGGGCCTGGCTATTCTTGAGAAGTATTTGATAAATCTTCTGTAAAACCCTGCATGGCCAAGGATACTCCTTATCCCTTTGACTGAAGTGGGGGTTTGCAGATTCACCATCACTTCCACCTTTGCTCTGTCAACCTCTATGCCCTTCTCAGATATCTTATGCCCAAGAACTATTCCTTCCTGCACCATGAAGTGGCATTTCTCCCAGTTCAACACCAAGTTATGCTGCTCACATCTCTCCAAGACCTGTGACAAATTAGAGAGACAATCCGAGAAGGAGGAGCCATAGACACTAAAGTCATCCATGAACACCTCCACCTTCTCTTCAATTATGTCAGAGAATATATGCATCATGCAACGTTGAAATGTGGCAGGGGCATTACAGAGACCAAAAGGCATTCGCCTATATGCAAAGGTGCCATAAGGGCATGTGAATGTTGTTTTCTCTTGATCCCGGGGATCAATGGGAATTTGGAAGAACTCCGAGTACCCATCGAGAAAACAAAAGAAGGGGTGGTTTGCAAGCCTCTCTAACATCTGATCAATGAAAGGTAAAGGAAAATGATCCTTCCTAGAGGCTGCATTGAGCTTTCTATAGTCTATACACATTTTGTGTCCTGTGACAGTCCTAGTAGCTATCAGCTCATCCTTCTCGTTTTTAACCACTGTGATACCACCCTTCTTGGGCACAACATGAACAGGAGACACCCATCTTGAGTCAGAGATTTGGTAAATTATCCCTGCCTCAAGAAGTTTTAGTATCTCCTTCTTAACCACTTCTTTAAGGTTGGGGTTAAGACGTCGTTGATGCTCAATAGAGGACATAGATTGGTCCTCTAGGTGAATCCTGTGGGTGCAGATGTCAGGAGAGATCCCTCTAATATCAGCCAAAGAATATCCTATGGCTCTCCTGAACTTTCTTATCTCACTAAGCAATGCACTCTCTTTGTCCTCTAATAGGCTATCATTGATGATTACTGGATATGTGGAGTTTAAGCCCAAGAAAGCATACCTGAGCCCTGTTGGTAGAGGCTTGAGCTCAACAGGGGGTGCATCAGCCTCATTCCAATCCTGGTCTAAGCTGCTTTGGCTGGTGTTTGATCCTTTGATAGCAAAAACCTCAGAGCCACTTTGTTCCAGTTCCAAAAACCTTGTCTCAGGACCCAGCTCTCTAGCATTGTCCAAATACAACTTGTACCCTTCACTTGCTTCTGCTAAGAGCCCACTGTCTCCTTGTTCTTGAGTTAAAGCAGCTTGAAGAGGATCCTCAGTGTTCAGCTCCTCAAGCAACTCATCAGCCAACTGATCCATTGTCTCCACATCATTGACCTTCAATGGTGGGTTTCTTCATCATCTCATTCACATCAAACTTGAGCTTTTTAGACCCAAGTTGAAGCTCTATTATCCCACCACTCACATCAATTATGGCTCCTGCAGTTGCCAAGAATGGTCTGCCCAAGATAAGAGGATCAACTGGTTCCTCATCCATTTCCAGCACAACAAAATCTGTTGGAACCTCAAAACCACCAATCTTGACAGGTAGATCTTCCAACATACCAAAAGGCAATCTAACTGATCTATCTTCAAGGATAAGAGAGATCCTTGCAGGTTTGAAGACTCTAAAGCCCAGCTTCTTTGCTATGGAGAATGGCATCAAGCTGACTGATGCCCCTAGATCACAAAGACATCCAGAGAATAGAAGAGGTCCAATGGCACAAGGGAGTGTGAAACTCTCTGGATCAGTCAACTTTCTTGGAATGGACTTCTTCTGAATGATAGCACTGCATTCATGACTTAGTACCACCATGCCTTGAAGTTCTTTAGTCTTGTTCAGAATGGCATCCCTAAAGAACTTGCCCATCTTTGGCATCATTAGGAATGCATCAATGAGAGGCATTTTGAGTGGTGTCTCCTTGAGTGCTTTCTCAAATACAGCTCTTGCCTTGTCCACAAGCTGCTTCTTAAATCTCCCTGGAAATGGGAGCTTGGGTTGGTATGGAGGTGGTGGCACATATACCTTTTCTGGTTCAGGTTCCTTTGCTACCTCTTTACCTTTTTCTGTCCTTGGTTTCTCAGCAACTTGATCATCCTTTAAGGCTGCCTCCCCCTTAGTTTGATCATTGTCCTCAATAATCACATTGTTGTTCTCAATACCAGGTAACTCTTTTCCACTCCTCAGTGTAATGGGCTTAGCATAATCCTTGGGGTTGGGTTCTGGTGGACCAAACCCAGGTGGTGCCTTGTGCTGCTGTGAACTGAAACTAGGACCTTGAAATGGTTGCTGTTGCTGACCAAAACCTTGATTCTGAGCAAACTGATTTTTGGGTTGAAAAGACCCTTGAAAATTGTTCTTGGGAACAAGGTTCTGTGGAGCTTGAGAATTGGGATAGACTTGATCTTTTATGTTAGCTACATAGGTGTTCCTGTAAGAAAGGTTTGGATTGGAATTACCATACTGATATCTCTGGAACCTCTGATTCACAATGTAGTTAAGCTCCTCTTGAGTAAGACCTTCTTCACTTATGTTCTCAAAGATTTAGAAGGTTCCTCATACTCTCCAACAAAATGCATTGGCTTCTGAGTGGTGAATTTCAGCTTGTCCAATTCACTTCTCAACTCCTTAACTTCCCTAGTGAGCCTCTGTTCTGAGCTTGAACCTTCAGATCTATTTGATCTGTCATAGTCTTCACCATAAGTATCATTGCTCAATGCTAAGTTCTCCACTAGCTCTAAAGCAGCATGTTTCTCCTTGCCCAGAAAGTTCCCATTGGAAGCAGTATCCAGCTGGTTTCTTATCTTGGGAAGAGCTCCTCTATATAGTGTGCTGAGAAGAGAAGCCTCACTAAACCCATGGTGTGGGCATTGGTTTGTGTAGCTCCTGAATCTCTCATATGCTTCACCAAAACTCTCATTGCTGTGCTGAGTGAAGCTAGAGATTTGATTCCTTAGTTTAGCGGTTCTGGAGGTGGAGAAGAACTTAGACAGGAAGGCTTGCTTGCATTGCTCCCAGGTTTGAATGGAGCCTCTTGGAAGATTCTTCTCCCATTGGTGAGCTTTGTCACCAAGTCTGAATGGAAATAATCTTAGCTTGAAGCTGTCTTCTGAAACTCCATTTATCTTTGTCAAGTCACACACTTTATCAAATTGATCCAAGTGTTCCAAGGGATCTTCCATTGCTAATCCATGGAACTTTGAGTTCTGGACCATATTCAACAAGGATGCCTTCACTTCAAAGTTGTTGTTTTGCACAGGTGGTGCCTGAATTCCAGCTCCATACTGATGAGCATTTGCCCTGTCATTCTCTCCAACATAGACTTGGGGTTGCTCATATCTCCTTTGCTGGTGTTGGAAAGGTTGATGTTGGTGGTGCACCTGTTGTCTTTGCTGTACATTGGCCTGATGCCTCTGTTGATGAGCTGGAGCTTGTCCCTGGTGGACATAAACTTGCTGTTGATGCACCTGTTCCTGATGAACATTACCCTGATGTAACCCTCGACCAACTCCATTACCAGCTCCATTACCCTGAGCCTGTTGCTCCTGAACTGGTTATTCTATATCGACCACGTGCTCTCTTTGTTCTTCCATATCAGCCTGATCAATCTGTCTTCCACGCCTGTCCCTTCTCCTCCTTGGTACCAAAAGATTGATGTTGTCGTTGAGAGGGAAAGGTGGACCACAGCTTCTTGATCTAGACCTGGTGTTCATGCACCTGAAATCACAAACAGAACTTGAAAGTAATCAGTAAAAACAAAAAAGAAAACACTTGATCTCAAGAACAGATCAGAGCTTAATGCTAAACAATCCGCAATCCCCGGCAACGGCGCCAATTGATAACTAAGAGTTTTCAAGGCTCTTTGTAGAGGTTATCAATCCCCTGCCTTGTAATACAAGGGGTTTATCAATCCAAGAATGTGGTGATAGACACTAAGTTATGTGATCAGGTTCTTAATTCAAGCAAGCAAGTGTGGTTTTGATTAACTAATGAGAACTACAGACTTAAAACAAGATTAATGACTAAAGAAGAACTAAGCAAATGACAAGTGATGAGAATGTATGTATGATGATGAGAAAGGTCTTAGACATGATAGTGGATTAGGGTGCCTTCAGTGATAAACTAATGAGCTAATGAACCATATGATCAAGCAAACCATTCAACTTAAACATCATTAATTAAGTTAATCCTCTCATGAAGATATCAACTTCTATGCCAAAACAGTTTCTAACCTACTCATCATTAGTGAAACATGAATTAACAAGCATTAAGAATCAGTTTAATCTGTCATTTAAGCATATAAACAATCATTCCCATGATGAATAACACTTAAACCTCTAACAACCTTGGTTCAGGCATTTCATCAAACACTTTTGGTGCATGAAATGCCCAGAATCTAGACCACATATGATTTGTATGGATCTAGCATTAAGAACAGGTTGTAGAGAATGGAATATGCAAGATCTAACTCCTAAGCTCACTAATCTACCACTTAAGCACCCTAATCTACATATCTAAGACCTTAATATGGAGATTACTCACTAATCATGATCAACACACTAAATCCTTTGCAAGATGTGTTGTTAATCATGATTAGAAGTGTGATTTGATGATAAGAAATGATAGAACAAGATGATAAACACTCTTCAAATCGATTTTAAACTCAAAAGCAAGGTATAACAAGTGGTTTTTCACCAAAAAGGAAGAGAGACTAAAAATGGGATAAAAGTTCTCTCCAAATTAGGTCTAAAAACTATTTATAGGAGCCTTAAACGAACTGGGTCAGCCCGGAACAAACCGGGTACTAACCCGGCCTTGGTGGGTAAAAGATGAGTTTGCCACGGTCCAGCATGTTCTTGGTCAGGCCGTGGCAAGTGACCGTGTCAAATTCTTGTTCGCCTGTTCTTGGATGAATCTTGGTGCCACGGTCTAGCAAGTCTTGGTTCAATACCCGTGGCAAGTGGTCGTGTCAAACGCCGAAAGTTTGTGCAAGGTTTCCACGGCCAAGTCCTAGACCGTGGCATTCAGACCGTGTCAATCACCGAAAGTGTGTAAAAATTTGCCACGGTCAAGTCCTAGACCGTGGTATTGAGGTCGTGTCAAGAGCCGAATGTTTGCACAAAGTTGCCACGGTCAAGTCCTAGACCGTGGCATTCCATCGTGTAAAGTGCCGAATGCTTGTAAAATCATTCCCGGTCAATTGTTACTTTGCCACGGTCAAGTGTAGACCGTGGCATGAAGATCGTGTCAAACGCCGAAGGATTGCAATTAAGTGCCACGGCCAAGTGTGGACCGTGGCATTCTATTGTGGCACCTTTCACTTAGCTCGCATCGTTATGGGCTGCTTATACCACTTCGCATACCGGAAGGCTTAACTTCGAGGATATTGGTCCGAATTGTGTGATTTCGGTTGCAGAGGATAGAAGACTCATATATCTCCAACTTTGGTGAAGGAGGCTTCGGTTCTTGGGAAGTGGAAGGCTTCCTGGAGGGCTCATCTTCGCAGTGCATTTACACAATCAGAGAGAGGCGTCTAGACATGTGTCCATTCCGGAAACGTTATCTTCCTGCCCATAGCTCCGAATTGAGTTATCTCGGACATTCAGGAAAGATAACTCAAATAAGGCCCCGGAAACTGAATCGACCTGGAAGTGCACCGTCTTTCGCATTCTTAAGAGCTCATCGGGTCGGTCGAAGACGGCAGCGAGACAGGAGTTTTTTTTCTGACGAGCTTAACTTTCTGCTCACGCGTCCGAATTCCATGATTCCACTTGTTCTGGAACCGTGATCCAATCCTCTCCAACTTTGATGAAGCACCCAACAGCTGAATCGGACCGGAAGGTTCCCCGGACAGGCGATTTCGGAAACGTGTCTGCACCCAGAGATTTTGGCCAAGAAATCCTATAGCCGGTACGCGTTTTGGCCGATAAAATCCTTCCTGGTGCGCGAGAATGACCGAGAACCTCCAAAAACCCAATTTCACCATTTTTCAAGCCTTGATCACCATTCCACTTCCTGCATTCATCTTTTCAGCTCCAAATAGCTCCAAATACACCTGATAAACACTCAAAACATGCAAAGACTCATTGGGACCTAATGCATCTCCTAAGTCCTAAAAAACTCTAAGGACCTAAAATGCATGAAATAAGACATGATTTGGAATGAAATATGCAACCTAAATAATGCAAATTATGAACATATCAGGGCAACCTTCAATTATTCCACCTACGACAAAGAACTATATGCCTTAGTTCGCTCATTGGAAGTATAGCAACATTACTTGCTCGCCAAGGAGTTTGTTGTCCGTACGGATCATGAAACTCTAAAACACTTACGGGGTTAAACAGCACTCAAGAGAAGACATGCTCGATGGTTAGAGTTCATAGAAGCTTTTCCCTATGTGATAAAGTACAAGAACGGAAAGGAGAACATTGTAGCTAATGCCTTATCGAGGAGATATGCTCTTGTAACCACAATGGAGGCCAAGGTTCTTGTGTTTGAGCACATCAAAGGACAAGATTGGGTGGATCCAGACTTCGGCAGCACTTACATGGAATGTGAAAAGGGAGTATTCAGACCTTTTGATAGACATGATGTTTTCTTGTTTGGAGATAAACGCCTTTGTATTCCACAGGATTCCATGCGAGAGTTTATCATAAGGGAAGCACACGGAGGCGGTCTCATGGGTCACTTTGGCCGAGACAAAACCTTAGCCATCATCATGAAGCACTTCTTTTGGCCATACCTTAAGCGAGATGTCAAAGATTCTGTGCCAAATGCATCACATGCCGGCTAAGTTCAGGTTACATCCACACGGTTTATATCTGCCTTTATCCATTCCTAACGCTCCTTGGGAGGATCGCTCTATGGATTTTGTATTAGGACTTGATGTCGTGTCAACTGCGTGAGGGAACAAGTTTTACCCTTAACAAAACAAATGAAAGCCGCAAGTGCACAGCTAATCAGTTGTAGTATTTAGGGATCGAATCCACAGAGATTTGTGTGCATGGTATTCTTCTACGGTTTTTAACTTTATGTCTAGACTAAATTGATTTTAAAGGTTGGTTGTTTGTTTTGCGAACTAAACTAAAAACAAAGAAAGCAAATAAATCTATCCTAAAAAGCAAGTAAGAAAATCGAATGAAATGCAATTAGAATAAGCAAAATATCGAATGAAAGACTAATAAGGCAAGTGAAATATTGCATGAAAGGTAAATTAAGCAAGTAAAATATCGAACTAAGGGAATTGAAATGCAAGTCTAAGAAAACAATGAAAATCGATGGAGTTGTAAACTATGGCTAAAAACGCTGAGCTTTTGGGAACTCTAAGGGATCATAATCGGTTTCAACACTAAGGTAGATAGATTGGGATTGACGGATAACGATATATGGGTTCTAGAGCTAGAGTACGGCGGTATGACTACGTCACTGTCATGATCATAACCAACTGTTTCTCGCAATCCTGACCAGTAGGTTTCCACTCTGGCCCTGGAAGGGAGAGAACGCAAGAGCTGCACAAGACTCGTCAATACTCACGATCTCGCCGCAGGTAGGTTTCCACTCCTACGGAAAAATCGCCTGTTTCATTCTAGGGCTGATACTTAATGAAAACTTTCGCAACACTAACTATCTAGATCAGATACTAGGTGATCAATCAAGCATACATGCAATAAGAACAAGAATAAACAGAGAACAGGTCGAAATCCCAGATCTATAAACCTAGATGTCTTAATCGATTATGAGAGCCCCTTTCGGGAACCCTAAGCCCAACTCGGGATCTACTCAGACATGGCTGAGGTCAACATCATCATCGGTTTTAATAAAAGTAATGAAAAACAGTAAAGAAAAGAGATAAAGAAAACTTCTCTATTGAAGAACTCGGGCTTGAACAATCTTCTACAAAAATCTCATAAAAACGGCTGAAAGAAAAGGGTTTCTGTAAAGTATGAAGGGTGGTGTCTAAAAACGACCTAAATGACATGTATTTATAGTCTCCAATACTCCATAGTCTCTAGGGTTCCAGAATTGAGGCTGAGAATGACTTTGGGCTTCAGATATGTAGGCTTTAACTCGGAGATTGATTGCCGCGGTCGGGAGTGTTTTGACCGCGGCAATTGGCTTGTTGGCCGCGGTCGGGAGTGTTTTGACCGCGGCAAATAGCTTGTTGGCTGCGGTCGCGTGAGTTGCTGGCCGACTCCACGTGGCTCCGGGGCTAATGGAATATCTTGAGATCCAACCGTTGGAATGTCTCCAAACCAAGTGCATTTGAAAGCTGGTTGATTCTTCTATGAGTTTTCCAATTTTGAGGGTGATCAGACGGTAAGAAGGTCTTCGTCTCTCCGTGAGAGTTCTGACGGTCTGCATTTATTCAAAAGAGTCTTTTTGTTCTATTTTGTGCCTCTTTATCCCAAATTACCTGAAAAGTCTTTTAAAATCCGGAAACATAGAAATCCTTTGAAAACCTTAGCCTGTAAAAGATATTAAAGTGATCCATAAAAATGGTCAAAATCCGGTGTTATCAACTCCCCCAGACTTAGTCTTTTGTTTGTCCTCAAACAAAAAAAAGGCTAAATCTCGGCGAGAGGTTTGAAAACGCAGGAACTAAACAAAATCTCAGAGACCAAACTTCTAGACCAATATCAATCAGTATGCATCAATCGGGAATAGCCTAGAAAATTCTCACTAGCAATACTGGCATAACTAGTCCGTTAATCCGTCATGCAGAAATCTATGCACTAAGATCTAACTTCCAGTCAACTAGCTCTTAACATTCATTAAAAATTTCGGTGGTTCTCATCAAATAAAATCTAGGCAAGGCAATCTAGGCTAGGTGTCAAGAAGGATTATTTTGGGGGTAGGGCTTAAAGTGTTTAAGGGTTACCTGAAGATTTGGAGGATGCATGATATTATGCAAAACCGCAAGAGACAGTGAAGCTGTTGGTATCCACAGTTTTCAGTCACTTTCTTCTTGACATAGATTCATGGTCTTCTTCCTCATGTTCTCTCCAAACTCCCCCAGACATAGATTTTTGTAAATCTTTCAAAACCATAGCTCCTTAAACGAATAGTGGTTACTCATTGCCCCACAAATTAGGCTTTTTGTTCCATTTTCTCTTTTCACGTTTTTTTTTTTTTTTTTTTTTTTTTTTAAAGAAAGGGAACACCTTTAGATATAGAGTCTTAGAGAGCATGAATTTACCAGTTAATATCTGTCTTGTAAAGCTTTATTATGTTTCTGATACTCTTCCTTCCCAATTCCATTCAGTCTCCTTTGTGAGTGACTGAAAACTGCGTCGCTCCTCTTCTCTCCGACGTTTTTGCACATATCTGCTGATATAAACTAAAGAGAGAATGCATGAGGATTGAAAACAAGGGTTTTGGGTTTAGGGTATGGTACCAGATAAAGATAAACTGGTCATCTAGGACGACAAAGAGTGGTAAAAGTGATGGTAAAAGACGTCCTAGATGTGTATGTCGATGCCTGCCTAAAATCAATGATGAGAAAATTAGATATCAATATTAAGACCAAATAAAGTGAGCTAGTATATCCTGTCAGAAAGAATCTCTATGAATAGAAGTCCTCTGGTGGGAGTTCGTAGTGCAAGTACTCTAGCTACCGCCTAGTATAGTGCTAACCACAAATGAGCTATCATGCATAGTGTAGAAGCGTGCAGGTCTAAATCATCATAGTTTTGCGTCAAACATTCCTGAAAAATACTTAATGTCGAATAGGTTACATATTAAATTTTTTTTAAAAAGTACTTGAAATTTAAAAGCAAAAGCAAGAAAATGATTAGTACGGATAGACATCCTCCCCCAGACTTAAATCAAACTGTCCCTAGTGTGAAAAAGTTGGTGAGAAGATGGTGAATAAAAGCGAAATAAAATAAGATAAAAGAAAAGAAAATGATGATAGAACCGTGATGGTAGTGAAGTGCTGATCAATCACTCATCCTCTGATGTGTCGTCTGCGAACTTTGTTGCTCCTGTAAGAAGGTGACAACGCGCTCAAAGCGTCGTCCCTGTCTCTCAACTCTGCGCTCCAGATCGGAATGAGTGTGTGATGATGTATATGATGAGGTGTGGCCGGTCGGAATAGATGGCTGAAAATGAGCAGGGCCGCACCTGCATCACGCTTCGCCTTGGCCACTATGTATTGGCCAATGGTGAATGGTAGACGAGGTACAGATGGCAGAAAATCATCAGATTTCGAGGGCGTCCTCTGTTGCTCAATCTCGGGATAGATGCTGAAGGTAAGCGGACTCGGTGCTCCTCGGTGTCAGTGCAATACTTGTAACCAAACCTGTCTGGATCGAAAGCGGCACGAGAGATAGTGTGATCGCGAGAGAGATAAAGTAGATCATACCAGACATCGGGAAGTGGATCATCAGATGAGAAATCGAATCCTACAGCCTGTTGTATCGCTGTAATAGCACTCCCGAAAGCTGGAGTAGCGTCCTCGTAACCATGTAAATCATGCTTCACCTTTACCATATTCTGCGCTATGATCCATGCGAAGCAGGCAAGTCGTGGATAATCCATAAACGGATTCTGAAGTGTAATGAGCTCAGTCTTCAAAACACTTCCCATGTTGGCTCTAGAGAAGATCGTGTGTGCTAAGAGTTTGTGCACAACTCTCACTGCTGGGTGGCTAAGAAGGGCTGACTTAGATCTCCCACTATCATAGGCTCCATGACCCATCTCTCTCCACAGGTTTAGATCAGGTTCATCTTCAAGGTAAATGCCATCAGTGTATGGAAGCTTAAGAGCTTCACAAACCTCGGAAATGGTGAGAGAATAAGGCTGTCCTCGGATAGAGAATGACAAGATGCCATCTGATGCTCTGGGGTTCCTCCTCTTCGTGTGGTGGAGTGTAACGGTCGCTAAAAGCTCACGGACTAGCTCGAGATAAGTCGGAAGGTTCAGCTCCATGTAGGGTCTCGGCTTAAGTGCATCAATGTACCTGATCACATCCTCTCTGATTCCAAGGATCTCGAGTGTATGATAATCAATGCAAGGCGTGGGTTTGATGTTCAGCTTCTTGAAACGCCTTGCATAGTCCACTCTCGGGTTTGTCTCCCTCCCAATGTATCAAATCTGTGGTGGCTCGGGAGGTGCTCGTGTTTCTCTTGAGTGCTGGAGCAATCTCATCACATAGCTTCTTCTTCTCGGTCTGGCTTGGTTTAGCATGTATTCTCCTAGAGTAGCATCATCGGGAATGTCCTCGGAGCTGACACCAGTGCGACGGCTCCTTCGGGATCTGGTTTCGTCCATTTTCTGCAAAATGAAATGATTCTTGGAAAAAGAGTGAATTCGGATGCTGATTTTAACACATTAAGATTTGTTATACTAATACCAGCATAAAGAGATTAATTAAAACTGTGAGCAAACAAAATTGATATTAAATCAAAGAAATCAAGTTGTTCATGACTAAGTTCGGATTTTTGATTTTCTTAACATAGAAATCTTCTAAAAACCAGTTTTGATAAGCAATTTCCATGTAATTCTAAAGATTACCCAATACTAATCACTAATCACATAAGACTAAATCAAATTCATCAATTTTGCTGTTCCAAATTCGATTTTTATTAAGCATGTAGAATCCAAATTTCAAAAATCTCAATTTCTCTTAAGCTAGGTGCTAAAATCGATTTTTAGATAACCTAAATGGATAATATATCATTCTTAAGCTATTTCCACCATCAATAGACCAAGATTTTGGGTTTTTAAAGAAAACCCTAAGTTCAAAATCGAGTAAGAATGGTGAGTTTGAGGTTCATACCTTGCTGGAAAGAGAGAATTGATGGCAAAATTGAAATCAGCTTTGAAAAAGAGTGAGGTTTGAGCCAAAAATCTCTTAAAAAGCTTAAGAATTTAAAAATGTGTTCTTTCTCCTAAATCTCCAAATCTTTTTGGAAGAGAAGAGAAGAAGGAGTTTTAATCCAAAAAGTTTGTTCCTTTTCTTTAAAAAGCGTTTTTGAAGCAAAAACATAAAATTTCTGGAAATTTTTAAGTTTACGGGAACTTACCTTTTCTTGTTTGCACATAAGGAAAGTTTAAAACTTACGGAGGATCTTTTCGGGTTTTACCGGGAATATTTCGGGAATCACCGGGAATCACCAGGTAACACCAGGTAAACACCAGGCAACACCGGGAAAACACCAGGCAACACCGGGAAGCGGCAGAAATCTGCGGAATCACCTCAACGACCAACGGCCGCGGTCAAGAGACGCGTGACCGCGGTGGCTGAGGGCTCGGCCGCGGTCATATTCACGGCGCCGCGGTCGATGCACCCTTGGCCGCGGGTCGAACGGTCGCGACCGCGGCTCTTCCTCCTGCGGCCTATTGTCCAATCTTCTCGTCTTTGCCGGGCCGAGCAGCTAAAAACCTACCTTTTCTTCTTGGTTTTTCTAATTTTCTGATTTTTTGTGTTTTTGTTTTATAAAATACATAAAATTTAAAAAGAAAAAGAAAGCATAAATTGTAAAAAGGAAAAGAAAACTAAAAGAAAGAGTACTTAAATGGGTTGCCTCCCATTAAGCGCTTTTGTTTTAAGTCGTTTAGCTCGACGTAAGCATGAGGAATCAGGCTGATTTGAATGGCACTCCACTTGATGTGCCTTTATCACTTCCGGTTGCTGGAGGTTTTACTTCTTCTCCTTGAAGAGCCGTCTTCTTTCCTTTACTCTTCTTTAGGACTTTAATATTGTTTAAAACCCTTTTTGTGTTTTCGATCAGCTCCTGGATTTGTTCCTCACTAGTTTCTGTTGCATCTGGTGGAATGATGATCTTGATCTTTGCAAAAGCTTTCGGCTTCTCCTTTTCTTTTTCTTTTGGCCTATTTCCTTTGCTTGGAAATTCATCTAAGATAGTAGGATAGTCCCTTTTTCGGTCCACATTGAGGAAAACAGCATGCCGGTTTGCATGATCGATTATTGCTCCTACTGTAGCTAGGAATGGTCTCCCAAAAATGAGTGGCCTCTCCTTGTCTTTATCCATTTCCAGGACTTGGAAATCTGCTGGGACAATCTTGTCTCCCACTAGAACTTGTAGATCATGAATTGCCCCTTCAGTATCTTTTTGAGATGAATCTCCAAAAATAACCTTAACCGTCGATGTCTTTAAGGTGTTAATGCCCAATTTTTCGGCAGTCTGTAAACTTGATTCCTGAAATGAAACATTGGAAAACAAAACGTTCCGGATCATCGGCTTTGGTAAGCCTTTGAAAAGGTGATCGTTCATGTACCTTAAACGGTGGCTGCTTGGGATCGATATCCTTGTACAGTGGTACAAAGATTGGGGTTTCTTCTTTCTTTCCATCGGTTCCGGCCTCTTCTTCGGGGAATGTGGTACAGTGGTACAAAGATTGAGGGTTGTCAAGTTTTACCCTAATTGAAATCAATAGCCGCAAGTGCACAGCTGATCAATTGTAGTACTTAGGGATCGAATCCACATGGAAGGAGGATCTTTTCCTGCAAAAAGCCTTTGAAATAAGTTAAAGTAAGGAAGTCTAGAACAAAAACGGTTTTGTGGGGGGTTTGGTAGTGTGTCTAAAATGTAAAAACGAAATATTAAAAGAGAATACGGAAATTAAATGACGTAATAACTAAACTTAACGAAAATAACTAAAAATGATAAAAACGGATATTCTAATGCTTAAATGAAAATGAACTTAAAAGGAAAGACAATATTGAACTAAAGCTTGAGGTGCTCGTGTTGCATCTCTCGTCTCGACAATGTAGAAGTCGACAGGCACTATGCAATCTCCTATTCTCAAAGGAATTTCATGAGCTATTCCTTGAGGTGTTGCATTTGAATCATCAGCTAGGCTAATCCTTGCTCTAGTCCTGCGAAGGTGTTTGATACCAAGTCTCAAAGCAATTGCCTTGGACATCATGTTAAGACAAGCTCCAGAATCACATAGCACGTTTTTAAACATTTCTCCTCTAATAGAACAAGAGATAAGAAACTGACCTGTAGTCTTGACCTTATGGAGAATTCGAACTTGCCTTTCTCTGTAGGTGTTGGCTGGTGTCTCAAACGCAGAATAGGATTCACAAAAGAAAGCTGCAGCGTCATATTCGATGATTGAATCGATGTATGGCATCTTTATCTCGCTGTTTGTATGGTCTTCTTGGATTGAAGAATCAGCTGAATCTTCAACATATTCCTTTGCCATCATACAAGGTAATGACTCCTGCCAATCTGGTTCTTCATCTGAAACTTGGTTTTCTTCTCCATGAGTTGCTTTTTTAGGTGCTGGAGGCTGAAGTTGGGACAGAAAGTGTATTATTTTCTTCTCAAACCCCGGAGGTGCATCTGAGAGACCAACTCCCGCAGTCAGAGGAGTCGCGACCGCGGGAAACAAGGCATTGGCCGCGGTCAGAACGCTTGGACCCGCGACCCCCGATGTAAACTGCTCGTAGTCCGTCTCTTCCTTCTTGTACTTGATACGAACCTCTCCAGCTTCTTTATTGGGTAGACTAGCATCATATGAACTCATACCAGGGCGTTGATGTGCATCTTCATCAGGATCTTTGGGAGATTTCTTAGAAAACCTCTCAAATTGCTCAATGTTGGGCATCTGCTCCATCCTTGCATCAATCTCCCGTGCTTTGAGCTCGAGTTTGTTCAGCCTGTGCTCGATCTCTCGCAACTCTTCGATTGTCTTCTCTCTATACCAGGAGGTGGACTCTCTGACTTCTTTAATCTCCTGTTTTGATTCAGCAATATCACTTGAGTTTTATATGATGTCATACCCTTGTCTTGTCTGCTCTGTTGCGACTTGGTGGATCATCCCAGCTAGTGTTTGTGAGTCCTTGTGGGTTTGCTCTTCCAAAACTCGAACATGATTGGCCATATCATCGAATTTTTTGTTGAACTCTTCAGAGATTGAATCAATTTTCTTGAGCAGGGTGTTCTCGATGAGAATCTGCTGATCAAGGAACTGGTTTATCATCCTTTCGAGGCGTCCCAATCCTCAAGTTGTCCTCTTGCTGACTAGGGTTCTGCAGTGGAGGATTATAGGCGTGTGGCTCGAAGTAAGTTGGAGGAGGACCATAAGGATCTTCCCGGCGTCGAACAGTCTCTCTGCACCGGTGGTAAGGGTGGTTTGGCTGGCTGTATCGATCCATGTAGCTAAGATTTCGGCCTTGGTATTCTTCTCTGCGTCTTGTGGCTTGAGGAGTGTTATAGAAACCTTCCTCATAGTGTATATTTCGATTTATAGGATCCATATCTTCTGAAATGGAAACAAAATAACCGAAAAATGGAAAGTTGCAGAAAAAGGGGGTTCTAGAGTCGATTTACTAACCTTTCTCGGGGTTTTGCAGAAAAGAAAACGCGTGCCTTCCCCGGCAACGGCGCCAAAAACTTGATGTGTCGTGTGTGAGGGTTGTCAAGTTTTATCCTAATTGAAATCAATAGCCGCAAGTGCACAGCTGATCAATTGTAGTACTTAGGGATCGAATCCACAGGGAAGGAGGATCTTTTCCTGCAAAAAGCCTTTGAAATAAGTTAAAGTAAGGAAGTCTAGAAAAAAAACGGTTTTGTGGGGGGGGGGGGTTGGTAGTGTGTTTAAAATGTAAAAACGAAATATCAAAAGAGAATACGGAAATTAAATGACGTAATAACTAAACTTAACGAAAATAATTAAAAATGATAAAAACGGATATTCTAATGCTTAAATGAAAATGAACTAAAAAGGAAAGACAATATTGAACTAAAGTTTGAAAGAAAATCGGTGTAAATCAATAAGGAAGAAAGCGTTGGGGTTCAGGGAAGCTTTCTCAGGGGTACGAACGATTCAAAACATTGCTAGAGAGTAAATTGATAAGATCTTAGCTTAAATTTTTCGAACTGGAGTCACGGACGTATGAATACGCCACTCTCGTGATCATAGACAACTATCTCTGTCAACCCTGACCAGTAGGTTTCCACTCTGGTCGTGGAAGAGAAGAGATGCATTATGTTTAAGACTCGTCCTAATTCACAAATCGCCCATAGCTAGGTTTCCACTCCTATGTTTGTTTTGCTCTCCCAAACTAGATCTGATACCTGATGAACACTTTCGTGTCACCAAGCATCTGGATCAGATTGTAGTTCATGACGCTACTCTCATGCAGTAAAAACGAATTCAGAAGAAAAAGTTCTAAGATTCGGCTCAAAAGCTCATGGAATCCTCATCGAACATATAAATCCCCATCGAAAATCCATTAATCCCGACAATAAAACTACTCAGACATAATAAACAAAATCAAAGACATAGTATTAAGAAGTAGAATAGAAACCGAAATTGAAAAAGAAAGAACAAGGGTTCAAGAGAACAAATCTCTCTCTCCCTAAAAGCTAAAGCAAAAACAATAAAAATATGAAGTAAATATTTCGGTGGTCTAAGGTTACACGATTTCTAGGGCTCCTAAGACATGTATTTATAGTGCTCAAGACCTCTCTGGACGTCACTTAGGGTTTCTCCAAATGTGGGCTTCAGAAATGGGCTTGTTGGGCTTGGAGGTTGATGGCCGCGGTCGGGACAAGTGTGACCGCGGTGGATGAGTGGTTTGCCGCGGTCGGGATGCTCCTGACCGCGGGAAATTGCTTGTTGGCCGCGGGTGGAAGTGCTTGCCGGCTGGTTTACGGGACATCTTGCTCTTCGCGTATCTTTTGATTGAACCGTTGGATTGCCAAGCTGTAAAGTGTGCTGGAAAGCTGGTACTTCCATCTTTAAGATCTCCAAATTTGAGCTGGATCAGACGGTGAGAAGGCCTTTAATCGGGGGTGAACTTCTGACGGTTTGACTCTGAGCTGAAATCTGGTTTTCTATCCATTTTGTTAAGCTTTTCCCTAAGTTACCTGAAAAGAGTCTTGGAACTACAAATACTAGAAAAACGTAATAAAAGTACTTAAAAGCAATTAAAAACATAGAAAAAGTATTTCAAAACGATCCATAAAAGTGGTCAAAATACGGTGTTATCATTATGGCGTTGCAAAACTTCTTAGGGTTATCTTCAACTCTTCCTAGAAGAACTCCACTTTGCCTCTTCATAGAGTTGGCTGTTTGGGCGACTTGCACATCTAACTTTTTGACATGAGAAGATAAAGATTCAAACTTACCATTCAGATCATTGTACATGCAGTCCACTTTCACGTTCACGTCCTTAGATGCTTTTTCGTTCGTCATAACGAGTTGTTGGATGGACTGTTCAAGTCTACCGATTTGTGAAGCTAGCTGGTTCGTCGTGACTCCCTGCTGTTGTACAAATTGATTATTAAAACCCGTACCTTGGTAGTTATATGGTTGTCGCGGTTGATATGGTACTATTCCTCCAACGTTTCCACCTTGAAACTTGTTTTGAAAGGATTTTTGCTGAGGTGGGTAGTACTGGTCTTGAGGATTCTCCACATTTGGATTGCGGTAAGAGAGATTGTTGTAATTTGCATTCCGGAAGTTGTTGTTGAAGCTATTGTTGGAGCGATTTTGATATGGCACCAGTGCTCCTATGTAGTTCACATCTTCTTCTTGACAGGCTTGATTAATGTGATCGATATCACTAGGTCCTTCATCTTCTGCGCCATTTTTGGTCTCACAAGCATGGATTGGGCGATTGCTGCTCTTGAGAAGCTGGCTCACCATGTTCTTCAACTCGGTTATCTCCTTGTTGTCTGTTCCGGCTTGCTTCATCGGTCGATCGTATTCAGGACAATCATTTCTATTGGCTTGAGCCAAATTTTCGATGAGGGCTCTTCCTTGGGTTATCGTCTTTTGTCCAAAATCTCCATTGCTAGCTGTATCAAGTGAAAGTTTGTATTTTGGTTGCAAACCTCGGTAAAATGTGCTCAGCAGGCTTGATCCATGAAATCCATGGTGAGGGCAATCACGCTCATACTCCTTAAAACGCTCCCAGGCTTCATAGAAAGATTCAGTTGGCCCTTGTTGAAAGTTTGAGATCTTTGCTCTCAATTGATTCGACCTTGACTTAGTGTAGAAGTGGTTCAGGAAAGCATTTCTGCATTCTTCCCAATTGGTAATCAATCCTGCAGGCAAAGATTTCAACCAACGGTGAGCTTTATCTGCTAATGAAAAAGGGAACAACTTACACTTTAAGTAGTCAGGTGGAATTTGGTTTGTTCTCATCATGCTGCAAATTTCTTCAAAAAGCTCGATATGGTCCATTGGATGCTCAGAAGGAACTCCATGGAACTGGTTTTGCTTCACCAATGAGATGATTTGAGGCTTGACTTCAAACTCATTCCGGTTCGAAAATGGAACTTGGATTGCAGATCGGTTCTGAAAATTTTGAGTAGGTGCATCAAAATCACCTATGCGATGGTTCCGGGCTTGTCTTCGGTGTTGATTTGCTGGAAGAATGGGGCGGTGAATGCGTTCATTTGGCTGCATTGATGGGTGGTCACCATCGGCTGCATTGATGGGTGGATCAAGGTCTTCACGTCCTTCTCTCTCTTGGTTCTGGTGGTTTCTTGGAGGAACCTCATCTTCCTCTCCATCTTGTCGAGCATGATCACCTCCTCTGTGATCATTCTCTTCATTTTCCCCATGTTCGGACCCGTCTTGGTCCATATTAAAAGTTCGATTAATAGGATCTCCAGGGTGGTCGTCGTTGGCCATTCTTTGCGTTCGTCTAAGTCTTCGAAGTTCTCTTTCGTGTCTGTCTATCTTGTCTAGAATTGGAATGTTTTCTACAGGTCTGCGCCTGGTATTCATGCAATTCAGAGAAAAACAAAAGAAGGGAAAGATAATTCAGCAAAACTTTTAGAAAGAACTAGAGATCAGGTGTCTAGAACAGAAGTTAAAACAAGAAAAATAGCAAAGGGCAGCGAAACAAATCCCCGGCAACGGCGCCAAAAACTTGATGTCGTGTCAACTGCGTGAGGGAACAAGTTTTACCCTTAACAAAACAAATGAAAGCCGCAAGTGCACAACTAATCAGTTGTAGTATTTAGGGATCGAATCCAAAGAGATTTGTGTGCCTGGTATTCTTCTACGGTTTTTAACTTTATGTCTAGACAAAATTGATTTTAAAGGTTGGTTGTTTGTTTTGCGAACTAAACTAAAAACAATGAAAGCAAATAAATCTATCCTAAAAAGCAAGTAAGAAAATCGAATGAAATGCAATTAGAATAAGCAAAATATCGAATGTAAGCCCTTCGTCCAATTATCTTTACCCCATCTCGCTCCATCATCATCTCTTAGTGTTAACAAGGCAAGCCCTTCGGCCAATTGTTGCACACCATCTCATTATCTTTGTAGCATCATCCCTTGGTGCCTACATCAAACCCTTACTCTGATTTTGAAATATTTTGTGATGCTTGATTTGATGAACTCGTGAATACTTATACATATTTGAGCTTGAAACTCATTTTTACCACTCTTTTCCTTAGCTCAAATAGTTGATTTTGGATCAGTTTCCACACCCTGAACTCAAACTTCCTTCAAGCCAAATGTTTGTGAGTATTGAGAGGCCACCTTGGATCAAACATAGCAGAAAGTGCTAGGTTTAGAGCGACAAGGGTAGTCTCATGGTGTTAAGTTCCATCATCATGGAACTAAGAGGTCTTGGCAAGAATTAAGTGTGGGGGAATGGTTTGTTGGTGAGAGCTCAAAAGAGAGATGTGTGGAAAGTGGAGAGTGATAAGAGCTAGGGGATGAAAAGAAAACAAAATGGATTGGGGTCTAGTGTTCAAAGAAAAGAGAGCTCTAGTGTTTATAAAAAAAAAAGTCCAGTCTGTAAGTGGAAAGAATGAACGAAAAGAAGCCAAAAGGCTCAAGCGTCTAAAGAGATAAGAAAAGAGGCTGGAAGGTTCTAAGTGAAAGAGAGCTAAGTGTAAAGTTTAGACCCCAATGCCAGCGTTTGTAAATGAAAAGTGAATCCCTTAGTGAGAAAAAATGAGTGAGGAGAGAAGTGTGAGACTTTGAGTTAGAGGCATCTAAGGTATTGGGGTGAGATGAGTTCTTGACCTTGTATGCATCAGTTGCTTTTTACCTTTATCCTTCTACCAAAGTTGGATCATTCAATGAGAGATCCCTTGAGCTGCATACACTACAAGAAAGCCTTTTTCCTAAAATCCTAGATGCCATTCGAACATGGGGTCCCTTTGAATTACCCTTTCACCCAACTAGGGGACTACTCAGACATGGCTGAGGTAGACATCATCATCGGTTTAGAACGAAGAAGAAGAAATGTAAAGGAACAAAAGTTGCAGAAAAACTTCTCTTATTGAAGACAGAGTGGAGATGAAGAGCTTCTACAAATGCATAAAAATAAAACCTGAAACTACAAATGAGTTCTCTCGCAAAGAGAAGAAAGAGACTCCCTTACAAAAGACCTAAAAATGAGTATTTATAGTGTTTCTCCAAGTCTTGGGCGTCTAGGGCTTGTAAATTGGGTGCAGGAAGTTTCTTGGGCCTTAGTTGGGCTCCTGAGATTCGGACATAGGTCCACCGGGGGTGAAACCTCTTGAGCCGCGGTGGGAAGAAGGCTGGCCGCGGGTAAAAGCACATGTGCTTGACTGGACTTGTGTTGATCGGCCTTCAGTGGATTGATGATGTCTGGAGATCTAACCGTTGGATTGCTTTGATTCCAAATGTGTTGGAAATCTGGTTGTCTCCAAATTTGGGGATGATCAGACGGTGAGAAGGTCTTCATTGGTTGCCAAACTTCTGACGGTATGAATTTATCCAAAAATGTACTTTTGCTCCAAAATGCATTCCAAAGTTCCAAGTTTCCTGAAAAGCCTTTTAAAACTCCTAAACATTGAAAACACTTATAAAATCTTTAAAACTGAGTGAAAATACCTGCATAAGATACTGAAAGTAATCCATAAAAGTGGTCAAAATCAGGTGTTATCAACTCCCCCAGACTTAAACCTTTGTTCGTCCTCAAACAAAACCAATGATCTGAACCTGGAAAAGAGGTTTGAAAATCGCAGGAACTAACAAAATCTCAGAGACCATGCTTCTAAACAAAGTTAGTCATTATGTGATGGTGGTGTTGTGGTGAGGGTTGTCAAGTTTTACCCTAATTGAAATCAATAGCCGCAAGTGCACAACTGATCAATTGTAGTACTTAGGGATCGAATCCACAGGGAAGGAGGATCTTTTGCTGCAAAAAGCCTTTGAAATAAGTTAAAGTAAGGAAGTCTAGAACAAAAACGGTTTTGTGGGGGTTTGGTGGTGTGTTTAAAATGTAAAAACGAAATATTAAAAGAGAGTGCGGAAATTAAATGGCGTAATAACTAAACTTAACGAAAATAACTAAAAAATGATAAAAACGGATATTCTAATGCTTAAATGAAAATGAACTAAAAAGGAAAGACAATATTGAACTAAAGCTTAAAGAAAAATCGCAGGAAATCAATGGAGAAAAAAGCGTTGGGGTTCAGGGAAGTTTTCTCAGGGGTACGAACGATTCAAAACATAGCTAGAGAGTAAATTTTGTAAGATCTTAGCTTAAACTTTTCGAACTGGAGTCACGGACGTATGAATACGCCACTGTCGTGATCATACACAACTATCTCTCTCAACCCTGACCAGTAGGTTTCCACTCTGGCCGTGGAAGAGAAGAGATGCAGTATGTTTAAGACTCGTCCTAATTCACAAATCGCCCATAGGTAGGTTTCCACTCCTATGTTTGTTTTGCTCTCCCAAACTATATCTGATACCTGATGAACACTTTCGTGTCACCAAGCATCTGGATCAGATTGTAGTTCATGACGCTACTCTCATGCAGTAAAAACGAATTCAGAAGAAAAAGTTCTAAGATTCAGCTCAATAGCCAATGGAATCCTCACCGAACATATAAATCCCCATCGAAAATCCATTAATCCCAACAATAAAACTACTCAGACATAATAAACAAAATCAAAGACATAGTATTAAGAAGTAGAATAGAAACCGAAATTGAAAAAGAAAGAACAAGGGTTCAAGAGAACAAATCTCTCTCTCCCTAAAAGCTAAAGCAAAAACAATAAAAATATGAAGTAAATATTTCGGTGGTCTAAGGTTACACGATTTCTAGGGCTCCTAAGACATGTATTTATAGTGCTCAAGACCTCTCTGGACGTCACTTAGGGTTTCTCCAAATGTGGGCTTCAGAAATGGGCTTGTTGGACTTGGAGGTTGATGGCCGCGGTCGGGACAAGTGTGACCGCGGTGGATGAGTGGTTTGCCGTGGTCGGGATGCTCCTGACCGCGGGAAATTGCTTGTTGGCCGTGGGTGGAAGTGTTTGCCGGCTGGTTTACGGGACATCTTCGCGTATCTTTTGATTGAACTGTTGGATTGCCAAGCTGTAAAGTGCACTGGAAAGCTGATACTTCCATCTTTAAGGTCTCCAAATTTGAGGTGGATCAGACGGTGAGAAGGCCTTCAATCAGGGGTGAACTTCTGACGGTTTGACTCTGAGCTGAAATCTGGTTTTCTATCCATTTTGTTAAGCTTTTCCCTAAGTTACCTGAAAAGAGTCTTGAAACTACAAATACTAGAAAAACGTAATAAAAGTACTTAAAAGCAATTAAAAACATAGAAAAAGTATTTCAAAACGATCCATAAAAGTGGTCAAAATACAGTGTTATCATTATGCTCAAATCAGGGATAGTCTAGAAAATTCTCACCAAAGTACAGGCATAACTAATCCGTTGATCCGTCATGCAAAAGTCTAGACACTTAAACTTATCTCCCAGTCAACTAGCTCCTAACATTCATTTATAAGTTCTAGTGGTTCTCATCAAAAGGAGTTTAGTAAAGCAGTCAAGGCTAGGTATTCAAAATGGCTGTTTAGAAAGTGAGGTTCTTAGTGTTTAGGGTTACCTTTTTGTGGAGAGACAAGACATTATCCCAAACAGCAAGAGAGGGTGGAGCTGTTGATATCCACAGTTTCCAGTCACATTCTTCTTGCCTTAAGATTCTTGATCTCTTTTCTTCAGGTTCTCCTCATGAATCTCCCAGGCTTAGATTTTTGTCCAGGTTTTAAAACCAATGCTCACAAATGAATACTTGTAGCCCTTGCTTCAGATAATTTCGGCCAACCTAGACTATTTTAGGCTTTTTGTTTTTCGTTTCCTTTCATTTTCGATTTTTTTTTTGTTTTCTTTTTTGAAAGGGAAAAATGCCTTTGGATGTAGAGTCTTAGGAGGCATGAAATTTACCTTTAAGTTCAAGTTTTTTAGGCACCATTCTACTTTGATAGATTCTTGATTATCCACTTTCCCAAATTTCTTCAGTCTTTCTTCTGAGTGACTGAAAACCATGTTGTTCTTCCCTCTCCGGCGGTTTTGTACATATCTGCCAAAATAGCTAAAGAGAGAATGCATGAAGTGTGAAATGATGGTTTTTGGGTAAAGGGTGTGGTAGCAACTAAAGATGAACTAGCCATCTAGGACAACAAAGAGTGGTAACAACAAGGTGAAGATGTCCTAGATGAGTATCATGATGCCAGCTAAAACCAATGATGAGAAAGTTAGATGTCAAGATTATGTTCAAGTGAAATGAGCTAGTCTATCGTGGCAGAAAGTCTCCATGAATAGAAATCCTCTGGTGGGATTTCGTAGTGCAAGTACTCTAGCTACCGCCTAGTCTAGTACTAACCACAAAAGAATTAGCATGTAAAATCTAGAAGCACATGGGTCTTACTCATCATAGTTTTGTGTCAAATATTCCTGAAAAATACTCAAGGTTTTTTTAATAAGCATAGAAAATTTTAAAAATTGCAGAAAAAAATAAGAAACAAAGAAAAATAGATTAGTACGAATAAACATCCTCCCCCAGACTTAAATCAAACTGTCTCCAATGTGAAAAATTTGGTGAGAAGATGGTGAAATAAAAGCAAAAGAGTCTAAAATAAAAGAAAAGAAAAATGGTGATAGAACCGTGGGTGTGAGGTGGTGATGGATAGGCGCCTATGTCTCATGCTGTCATCTGTCTATGTGGCATAGGAGTCATTATCAAACCAGCGGTTCTTCTTCAGTAGCCTCTTCATGCGCCTGTTGATCCTCTCTTGCTGGTCAAGCTTCTTCTTAAAAGCTGCAAAGTCTGTGATAACACCGTATTTTGACCACTTTTATGGATTGTTTTGAAATACTTTTTCTATGTTTTTAATTTCTTTTAAGTACTTTTATTACGTTTTTCTAGTATTTGTAGTTCTAAGACTCTTTTCAGGTAACTTTGGGAAAAGCTTAACAAAATGGATAGAAAACCAGATTTCAGCTCAGAGTCAAACCGTCAGAAGTTCACCCCCGATTAAAGGCCTTCTCACCGTCTGATCCAGCTCAAATTTGGAGATCTTAAAGATGGAAGTACCAGCTTTCCAGCACACTTTACAGCTTGGCAATCCAACGGTTCAATCAAAAGATACGCGAAGAGCAAGATGTCCCGTAAACCAGTCGGCAAGCGTTTCCACCCGCGGCCAACAGGCCATCCACCCATTCCCCGCGGTCATGCACATCCCGACCGCGGCCAGCTAACTCCGACTTTGAAGGCCCAATTCTGAAGCCCGTATCATTTGCCGGCCTCAATTCCGAAACCCTAGACACCAGAGAGTATGGAGACTATAATACATGTCATTTAGGTCGTTTTTAGAAGAGA
>NW_006256901.1:11396897-11519617 GCF_000478725.1 Eutrema salsugineum | reverse complement strand
TTTTAGGGAGAGAGAGAGCTGTTTCTTGAACCCTTGTTCTTTCTTTTCAACTTCGATTTCTATTCTACCTTTTAATACTATGTTTTTGATTTCGTTTATTATGTCTGAGTAGTTTTATTGTTGGGTCTAAGGGATTTTCGATGGGGATATATATGTTCGGTAAGGATTCCATTGGCTTTTGAGCCGAATCTTAGAACTTTTTCTTCTAAATTAGATTTTACTGTATGAGAGTAGTGTCATGAACTACAATCTGATCCAGATGCTTGGTGACACGAAAGTGTTCATCCGGTGTCAGATCTAGTTTGGGAGAGCAAAACAAACATAGGAGTGGAAACCTACCTATGGGCGATTTGTGAATGCTGACGAGTCTTAAACATAATGCACCTCTTCTTTTCCAGGGCCAGAGTGGAAACCTACTCGTCAGGGTTGAGAGAGATAGTTGTCTATGATCACGACAGTGGCGTATTCATACGTCCATGACTCTAGTTCAAAAAGTTTAAGCTAAGATCTTATCAAATCTACTCTCTAGCAATGTTTTGAATCGTTCATACCCCTGAGAAAACTTCCCTGAACCCCATCACCTCTTTTCTTATAGATTTACACCAATTTTCATTCAAGCTTTAGTCTAGTATCTTTACTCTTTCAATCGATTTTCATTTAAGCAATTAGGTTAACCGTTTTTCTCGTTTTTACCCGTTTTCGTTAAGTTTAGTTATTAGGTCATTTTAATTCCCGTATTTTCTCTTTAGGATTCGGTTTTTACGTTTTAAACACACCACCAAAACCCTCTCAAAACTCGCCTGGTTCTAGACTTCCTTACTTTATATTTCTTTCGAAGGCTTTTGCAGGAAAGATCCACATTCCATGTGGATTCGATCCCTAAGTACTACAATCGATGAGCTGTGCACTTGCGGATATTGATTTCATTTAGGGTAAAACTTGACACCCTCACACACGACATCACATCAGTCTGCATCACTCCCAGTGGATGCTCTAATCTGAGAAGAACTGGCTCTGGATGAAGATGGTGCAAGCTGAAGTCTCCTGCTGTTTGCAGCTACCTCTCTCTCTTGGCTTTTGCAGCCAGGAATTGCTTCATGGTCAGAGGTACGTGATATGTTCATAATTTGCATCATTTAGGTTGTACATTTAATTCTAAATCATGTATTATTTCTGGCATTTTACAACTGGATGTTTTAGGACTTAGGAGTTTGCATTAGGTCCAAGTGAGTCTTGCATGTTTTGGAGTGTTTACAGGTGATTTGGAAGTAGTTTGGACCTGAAAAAATGAAGCCAAGAGAAGAAATGGTGACTGGAGCTTTAAAAATGGTGAAAACAGCCTTTTGGAGGTTCTCGGTGATAGCCTGTACCGCAGGAAGCTTTTTCTCCGCGATTTTCATGTACCGCGGGTGGATTTCTCGGCCAAAAACACGTATTGGCGGTTAAGTTTATCGGCCAAATTTCCCGGGTGCAGAAAAATCTCTGAAATCGCGTTACCGGAATGTCTTGCTGGCCGATTCAGTCTCCGGGGTCTTCATCAAAGATCAAGATAATTGAGTCTAGATCTCAAAACAGTTAGATAGATGAGCTTGGAGAAGCGACCTGAGAGATACGGCCACCGGAAAGCAGACCTCTCTCGAGTCCATTCCGGAGCAATCCGATACGTCTGGAAAGATCGCCTGTCCAGGGAGTTTTAACATCCGATTCAGATTACAGGATCTTCAGAAAAGTTGGAGATAAGCAGGTCACGGATTGATAACAGGTGGAATCATTGGATTTGGACTCGTGAGCGGAGAGTTAAGCTCACCGGAAGACACACCTGTCTCGCGACAGTTTCAAGACCGATCCGATGAGTCACAAAGATTGCGTGGGAAGATATCTTTCCAGTCTGATTAAGTTGCCGGGGCCTTCATCAAGATTCAAGGTCTTTGAGTGATATTTTCAGAACGTCTAAGATCATCCAGTTTGGAGCTGTTTGCTGAAAGATACCGTCTCCGGAGTGAACACTGGTCCAAGAGCTTCTTTTTGATCGTTTCAATGCGCTGCAGAGATGAGCCGTCCAGGAAACATTTCACTTCCCAAGCTCTGAAGGTTTTTTCATCAAAGTTCGAGATATTTGAGTGCTATTTTCACTGAAGTTGGAATTATGCCTTTTGGATCCATATCCTAGAAGTTACGCTCTCTTTAATGCAAAGTGGTCCGAGTGCGACTTAGGCATGTGATAACACCGTATTTTGACCACTTTTATGGATCGTTTTGAAATATTTTTTCTATGTTTTTAATTGCTTTTAAGTAATTTTATTACGTTTTTCTAGTATTTGTAGTTTCAAGACTCTTTTCAGGTAACTTAGGGAAAAGCTTAACAAAATGGATAGAAAACCAGATTTCAGCTCAGAGTCAAACCGTCAGAAGTTCACCCCTGATTGAAGGCCTTCTCACTGTATGATCCAGCTCAAATTTGGAGACCTTAAAGATGGAAGTATCAGCTTTCCAGTGCACTTTACAGCTTGGCAATCCAACGGTTCAATCAAAAGATACGCGAAGAGCAAGATGTCCCGTAAACCAGTTGGCCAGCACTTCCACCCGCGGCCAACAAGCATTTTCCCGCGGTCAGGAGTATCCCGACCGCGGAAAATCACTCATCCACCGCGGTCACACTTGTCCCGACTGCGGTCTTCAACCTCCGAGCCCAAAAAGCCCATTTCTGAAGCCCACATTTGGAGAAACCCTAAGTGACGTCCAGAGAGGTCTTGAACACTATAAATATATGTCTTAGGAGCCCTAGAAATCGTGTAACCTATCACCACCGAATTATTTACTTCATACTTTCATTGTTTTTGCTTTAGCTTTTAGGGAGAGAGAGATTTGTTCTCTTGAACCCTTGTTCTTTCTTTATCAATTTCGATTTCTATTCTACTTCTTAATATTATGTCTTTAATTTCGTTCATTATGTCTGAGTAGTTTTATTGTTGGGATTAAAGGATTTTCGATGGGGATTTATATGTTCGGTGAGGATTCCATTGGCTATTGAGCTGAATCTTGGAAATTTTTCTTCTGAATTCGTTTTTACTGCATGAGAGTATCGTCATGAACTACAATCTGATCCAGATGCTTGGTGACACGAAAGTGTTCATCAGGTATCAAATCAGATCTAGTTTGGGAGAGCAAAACAAACATAAGAGTGGAAACCTACCTATGGGCGATTTGTGAATTAGGACGAGTCTTAAACATAATGCATCTCTTCTCTTCCAGGGCCAGAGTGGAAACCTACTGGTCAGGGTTGAGAGAGATAGTTGTCTATGATCACGACAGTGGCGTATTCATACGTCCGTGACTCCAGTTCGAAAAGTTTAAGCTAAGATCTTACAAAATTTACTCTCTAGCAATGTTTTGAATCGTTCGTACCCCTGAGAAAACTTCCCTGAACCCCAACGCCTTTTCTCCATTGTTTTACACCGATTTTCTTTAAGCTTTAGTTCAATATTGTATTTCCTTTTTAGTTCATTTTCATTTAAGCATTAGAATATCCGTTTTTATCATTTTTAGTTATTTTCGTTAAATTTAGTTATTTCGCCATTTAATTTCCGTATTCTCTTTTAATATTTCGTTTTTACATTTTAAACACACTACCAAACCCCACTAAACCGTTTTTGTTCTAGACTTCCTTACTTTAACTTATTTCAAAGGCTTTTTGCAGCAAAAGAAACTCCTTCCCTGTGGATTCGATCCCTAAGTACTACAATTGATCAGCTGTGCACTTGCGGCTATTGATTTCAATTAGGGTAAAACTTGACAACCCTCGACAACACCCACAACACACACCACCATCAAGTTTTTGGCGCCGTTGCCAGGGAAGGCACGCGTTTTCTTTTCTGCAAAACCCCGAGAAAGGTTAGTAAATCAACTCTAGAACCCCCTTTTCTGCAACTTTCCATTTTCGGTTATTTTGTTTCCATTTCAGAAGATATGTATCCTATGAAACGAAATTACTACTATGAGGGAGGTTTTTACAACAATCCTCGAGCCACTCAATGCCGAGAAGCACAATACATTCGTGATCTCTCCTCAATGGATCAGAATTCAATCCGAACCACCACAAAAGAGGACATCGCAGCCACTACAAATCAATTCGCGAAGGTTTAGAGGAAAAAGGATTCTGCTGGGAGACCATAACAACTTACAATACCCACGAAGATATCCATGATCGTCTCTTTGATGAAGATATGTCGTCTGTCTCCCAAACCGAGATTGATGATATGCTCCAGGAGCTCAATGAATCTAGGGATGATGGGTATTGGGTATCTTGTGAAGTACATGGAGAATCCTCCATCAAGTTTGTTAGAAAGAGGCCATCAAATAAAATTCCTTTGGATCATCACGTCGTGGAAGCGAGCCATCAAGAAAAAGGAGAACCTCTTTCCATCCCTAGTGATGACCTCGTCTCTACCGATTCATTCAAGTGTTTTGGAGACGAAAAACAAGATCATAAGTCCCTTCCTCTTGATGAACCAAAGCCTTTTTCTCCTTCAGCTCCTCACCACCTTGAATGTAAGACAGACCACGTGGAAGATAAGACACTAATGGTGACATCAAAACCACCATTGGAGGGGCTTTCTAAGACGAAGGATTCCGAGAAGTTTGATGCCCCATTCTCAATCAAGGAAGTGAAATTTCGTGATTCTCTTTGTGAATCTAGACCTGATGTGAATCTCATACCAAAGACATTTGCAGAGAATACAGGTATTTCGATTTTTCACCCCTTGAAGATTGATATTCACTATGGAGATTTTTCTGGTGCAGCTCTACTTGGTTCCAAACCAGAATTGCCTTTTCAAGGGAAAGGTTGTCTTGTTTCTACTGGTTTCCATGCTATGGAGATGAGAAACAATGCAACAAAACCCTTGATACTTGGTATTTCGTGTCTAGCATATGTTGGAACACTCATCAACTACCTGCATCAACATATGATTTTCCTGAAGATCAACAAGAAAACCCCATACCCGGTGATTACTACAAGAAACTCTCATTGTCTGACAATAGGAGGCGTAGATGATCCAATATTTGACCCTGGAGGAACTACAAAGGATGTTGGATACGTTCTAGAAAGAAGAGCACCCGAAGAAAATGCTGGATTTACAAGTTTGACAAACAAAGGTATTTTCCTATGCACACCTTTAACCAATGCTCATATAAGAGGTGATGCAGACTTAATCGAAGCAAGAGTGGAGTTTAAATGGCTCTCAAGTCTCTTTTTCGAAGAATCTCCACAAGGAAAAAGAATTGGAGACAAGAAGCAAGAGGATTTGAACATCTTTCCTGGGATATTCGGCACCGCGGTCGCATGTGCGCTAACAGCGGCCAAACCACCTTTCGCCGCGGTCGCGCGTGCGCTACCAGCGGCCAAACCACCTTTTACCGCGGTCGTGACACTTCCACCAGTGGCCAATGCTCTTTTTACCAATTCTCCAACAGTTCAAGCCATGGCGACACCTCTCCAAGCAAACTGTCCTCACCTTGGATGCTTAACCATCTCCACCACTTCAGATCATAAAGAATCATCTGTCGTTGTATCTTGCAACATGGTTCAATGTCATGAAGTGAGAGAGACCTTATTCACCTCATCATACTGATATGTTCATAATTTGCATCATTTATGTTGCATAAATCATTCCAAATCATGTTTTATTTCATGCATTTTAGGTCCTTAGAGTTTGTTTTAGAACTTAGGAGATGCATTAGGTCCCAATGAGTCTTTGCATGTTTTGAGTGTCTATCAGGTGAATATGGAGCTGAAAAGATGAATCCAGGAGGTGGAATGGTGAGCAAAGCTTGAAAAAGTGGAAAAATTGGGTCTTGGGAGATTATCGGCCATTCTCGCTGGCCAGGAAGGTTTTACCGGCCATTTTCATGTACCGCGGGAAGCTTTACCGGCCATTTCCATGTACCACGAACGAAGTGTATCGGCCAAAATCTCCGGGTTTGAACGAGTCTCAGAAATCGCCTGTCCAGGGAGCCTTCCGGTCCGATTCAGACGGCAGGTCCTTCATAGAAGTTGGAGAGCATTGGAGCACGGTCTCATAGCAAGTGGAATTGTGGAATTCGGACGCGTGAGCAGAGAGATAGGCTCGTCGGAAGGAACCCCTGTCTCGCAGCTGTTCCGGACCGAGCAGATCAGTTCTGAAGGATGCGCAGGACGGTGCACTTCCAGGCCGATTCAGTTTCCGGGGCCTTCATGAGAATCAGAGACATTTGAGTCCTCTTTCCAGAACATCCAAGATCAGTGAATTCGGAGCTTTGAGAAGAAAGATACGGTCTCCGGAATGGACACATGTCTAGACGCCTCTCTCTGGTCGTGTAAATGCACTGCAAAGATGTGCCCTCCAGGAAGCCTTAAACTTCCCAAGCATCGAAACGTCCTTCACCAAAGTTGTAGATAAATGAGTCCTCTGTCTTCGGCAACCGGAATCACTCCATTCGGACAAGTCTCCAGGAAGTTACACTCTCCGGAATGCGAGATGGTCCAGACAGCCCAAAGCGACCAAGTTAAGCATGCCGCGATAGAATGCCATGGTCCACACTTGGCCGTGGCAAATTTTGTGCACCCTCGGCCAATGACACGATCTTCATGCCACGGTCTACACCTGACCGTGGCAAGCATACACTTGGCTGAGAAAAATCTTGCAACCTTCGGCGATTGACACGGCCTAAATGCCACGGTCTGGGGGTTTGACCGTGGCAAAATTTACATACCTTCGGCGATTGGCACGAGCTGAATGCCACGGTCTGGGACTTGACCATGGCAAATGAACAAGTGGCTGGAGACAACTTCTACACAGCTTCGGCTCTTGGCACGGTCTGAACGCCACGGTCTGGAGGCTTGACCGTGGCAAACCTATACTCGGCTGGGAAGGACTTCACATGCATGCGGGTCTTGGCACGGTCTGAATGCCACGGTCTGGAGGCTTGACCGTGGCAACCTTTACACATCTTCGGCGTTTGAGACGGTAGCTTGCCACGAGTTCCAGATGAAGCTTGATCAGACCGTGGCATCAAAATGAACCAAGAACACAAATGAAGTCTTTGACACGGTCAGGAATGCCACGGTCACACCAAGGACACACCAGACCGTGGCAAACCTTTCTTTGCCCATCAAGGCCGGGTCAGTACCCGGTTTGTTCCGGGTTGACCCGGTTCGCCCAAGCCCCCTTTATAATGTTTTTTAGACCTAATTTTGAGGGGAGACTTAATCTACTTTTGGTCTTCTTTCCCCTTTGGTGAAAACCTACTGAATACATTTTGTTTTAGAGAGTTTAAAATCGATTTGCAGTTTCTTTCTTTCTTGTTCATCATTTCTTATCATCAATCAACTTCTAATCATGATTAACAACACATCTTGCAAAGGATCTAGTGTGTTGATCATGATTAGTGAGTAGTTACCTTAATGAGGTTCTAGATGTGTAGGTTAGGGTGCTAAAGCGTTAGATTAGGAGTGCTTAGGGCTAGATTCATTGATTCATTTCTCTAAACAACTGTTCTCTATGCTAGATCCTTGATAATCACTTGATATCTAGATTCTGGGAATTTCATGCACCAAAAGTGTTTGATGAAATTCCTGAAAGAGTTGTGTTAGAGGTTTAAGCAATTTTTCATCATGGGAATGATTTGTTAAATGCTTGAATGATCATTGAGAACTGTTTATTAATGCATATTGATTCATATTTCACAAATGGGAATTTGGTTTGAAAATGGATTAGTATAGGGGTTAATACCTTCATGAGAGGATTAACCTAGATTAGAGTTCTTAATCATTTGAATCATGTCTCATCATTGTCATTAGCATTTCTAGTTTAACACCAAAGCACCCTAACCAACTATCATGTCTAGAATCTCATGCCTCCATCATATCATATTCATATCATTTGTCATTGTCATTAGTCTTTAATCCTGTTATGTTTATAGTTGTCTCTAGATTAATCAAAACCCACTCTTGTTTGCTTGAATTAAGAACTTGATCATATAGCTTAGTGTCTAACACCACATCTGGATTGATAAACCTCTTTGTGCTACATTGCCAAGGGGATTGATAGCCCTGAGACCCTAAAAAGTCTTGTCTATCAATTGGCGCCGTTGCCAAATTGTGGTTTGATTAGCATTAAGCTCTGATCTGTTCTTGAGATCAAGTGCTTACTTTCTTGTTTTTACTGATTCCTTTCAAGTTCTGTTTGTGATTTCAGGTGTATGAACACCAGGTCTAGATCAAGAAGCTGTGGTCCTCCTTTTCCTCTAAACGACAACATCAACCTTTTGGTACCAAGGAGGAGAAGAGACAGACGTGGTAGACAAATTGATCAGACTGAGATGGCAGAACAAGGAGATCACGTGGTAGATATAGAACAACCGGTTCAAGAGCAACAGGCTCAGGGTAATAGAGCTGGTAATGGAGTTGGTCAAGGGCTTCATCAGGGTAATGTTCATCAGGAACAGGTGCACCATCAACAAGCTTATGTCCACCAAGGACAAGCTCAAGCTCATCAACAAAGGCATCAGGCCAATGTTCAGCAAAGACACCAGGTGCACCACCAACCCCACCCTTTCCAACCACAGCAAAGAAGATATGAGCAACCCCAAGTCTATGTTGGAGAGAATGACAGGGCCAATGCTCATCAGTATGGAGCTGGTATTCAGGCACCACCTGTGCAAAACAACAACTTTGAAGTGAAAGCATCATTGCTGAATATGGTCCAGAACTCAAAGTTCCATGGGTTAGCAATGGAAGATCCCTTGGAACACTTGGACCAGTTTGATAAGGTGTGTGATCTGACCAAGATTAATGGAGTTTCAGAAGACAGCTTTAAGCTAAGACTATTCCCATTCAGTCTTGGTGATAAAGCTCATCAATGGGAGAAGAATCTTCCAAGAGGCTCCATTCAAACCTGGGAGCAATGCAAGCAAGCCTTCTTATCTAAGTTCTTCTCCACCTCAAGAACTGCAAAACTGAGGAACCAAATCTCTAGCTTCACTCAGCACAGCAATGAAAGTTTTGGTGAAGCATATGAGAGATTCAGGAGCTACACAAACCAATGCCCACACCATGGGTTTAGTGAGGCTTCTCTTCTCAGCACACTGTATAGAGGAGCTCTTCCCAAGATTAGAAACCAGCTGGATACTGCTTCCAATGGGAACTTTCTGGGTAAAGAGATACATGCTGCTTTAGAGCTAGTGGAGAACTTAGCATTGAGCAATGATACTTATGGTGAAGACTATGACAGATCAAATAGGTCGAAGGTTCAAGCTCAGAACAGAGGCTCACCAGAGAAGTTAAGGAGTTGAGAAGTGAATTAGACAAGCTGAAATTCACCACTCAGAAGCCAATACATTTTGTTGGAGAGTATGAGGAACCTTCTCAAATCTTTGAGAACATAAGTGAAGAAGGTCTTACCCAAGAGGAGCTCAACTACATTGGGAATCAGAGGTTCCAAAGATATCAGTATGGTAATGCCAATCCAAACCTTTCTTACAGGAACACCAATGTAGCTAACCCACAAGACCAGGTCTATCCCAATTCTCAAGCTCCAACGAACTTTGTTCCCAAGAACAACTTTCAAGGGTCATTCCAACCCAAGAATCAATTTGGTCAGAATCAGAGTTTTGGTCAGCAACAGCAACCATTTCAGGGCACTGGTTACACTTCACAGCAGCCAAAGGCACCACCAGGGTTTGGTCCACCACAGTTCCAACAGCAGGCGCCGGTTCAACAACAGTTTCAGCCACCAATGGTTCAACAGCAGCCACAGATGGGTACAGATATGGTTGGTATTCTGCAACAACTACTTCAGGGTCAACAGACTATGCAGCAGGAAATCAAGGAACTGAAGCAAAACCAGGCATCAAGCTCAAGGAACCAAGGTCACCTACCTGGAAAACCAGAACCCAACCCCAAGGAATATGCCAAAGCAATTACACTGAGGAGTGGCAAGGAGTTACCTGGTATTGAGAACAACAAAGTGATCATTGAGGACAATGATCAACCTGAGGGGGAGGCAGCCTTAAAGGATGATCAAGTTGCTGAGAAACCAAGGACAGAAAAAGGTAAAGAGGTAGCAAAGGAACCAGAACCAGAGAAGAAGTATGTGCCACCACCTCCATACCAACCCAAGCTCCCATTTCCAGGGAGATTTAAGAAGCAACTAGTGAACAAGGCAAGAGCTGTATTTGAGAAGGCACTCAAAGAGACACCACTCACAATGCCTCTCATTGATGCATTCCTAATGATGCCAAAGATGGGGAAGTTCTTGAAGGATGCAATTCTGAACAAGACAAAAGAGCTTCAAGGCATGGTAGTACTAAGTCATGAATGCAGTGCTATCATTCAGAAGAAGTCCATTCCAAGAAAGTTAACTGATCCAGGGAGCTTCACACTCCCTTGTGCCATTGGACCTCTTCTATTCTCTGGATGTCTTTGTGATTTAGGAGCATCAGTCAGCTTGATGCCATTCTCCATAGCTAAGAAGTTGGGCTTTAGAGTTTTCAAACCCTCAAGGATTTCTCTTATCCTTGCAGATAGATCAGTTAGATTGCCTGTTGGTATGTTGGAAGATCTACCTGTCAAGATAGGTGGTTTTGAGGTTCCAACAGATTTTGTTGTGCTGGAAATGGATGAGGAACCAGTAGATCCTCTCATCTTGGGCAGGCCATTCTTAGCAACTGCAGGAGCCATTATTGATGTGAGAGGAGGGATAATAGAGCTTCAACTTGGGTCTGAAAGGCTCAAGTTTGATGTGAATGAGATGATGAAGAAACCCACCATTGAAGGTCAATGTTTCTATGTGGAGACAATGGACCAGTTGGCTGATGAGTTGCTTGAGGAACTGAACACTGAAGATCCTCTTCAAGCTGCTCTAACTCAAGAACAAGGAGAGAATGAGCTCTTGGCTGAAGCTAGTGAAGGGTATAAGCTGTATTTGGACAATGCAAGAGAGCTAGGTCCTGAAACAAAGTTTTTGGAGCTGGAACAAAGGGGCTCTGAAGTCCTTGCTATCAAGGAATCAGTCACCAGCCAAAGCAGCCTGGACCAGGACTGGAATGAGGCTGATGCACCCTCTGTTGAGCTCAAGCCTCTACCAACAGGGCTCAGGATGGGAGGAACAAAAAGACAAGCAGCCATGGAGAAATCTAAAAAAGAGAAATCAGAGGATCAGATTTTGCCTTTTGGGCACAAAGTTTTCGAGAAACAGAAAAGGAGGAGAAAGCCAAAGGATTCAGCTGAGAAGAAAACAAAGAAGATTGCTGCACCAAAGAAAACAAAGGCCTCCACTTCAAAAACTTCTGGTACTGAGCTGGCATTGGTTGAGGTCGTTCACAGGGCAGGAAAAGAGGTGGCTGTGGCTGAGGATGAAGACGGAACAGAGAGTGACCCTGAAACAGCATTAAAGCGGGCCAAGAAAGCAAAGTCAGGTTATGAGGACAGAGAGCCAACTTTTGATGACTACTTTGACATGTTCAGAAGTGCAAAAGTGCAGCAAACCAAGTTCCCTGATATGGAACTGCTGAGGAAGATGGGTATTCTTGAAGAGGTTCAGCTCATTTTCAACAACATGGGGTTTGGTGGATTCTTTGAGATGAAAGATGTGGCTCATGATGGTGTTACACAAGAATTTCTTGCATCCCTTCAAGTTTGTGGATATGGCCCTAGAGATGCAAGAATCAAAGAGGGCAATGGTCTTGGGCACATAGAGTTCACAATAGATGGTGCACAACACCATGTAAGCTTCAAAGAACTTGATGAGATCTTTGCTTTTACAAGACCTGCACAAGAAGAGACAGTGAAGTTCACATACCCTGATCACATGATCACTGACTTGTGGGATACAATTGCTTTTGGGAGCTTCAGAGGAGGAAGATGCAAGAGTTCATGGATAAGAAACCCAGCAATCCGCTATGCTCACAAGGTGCTTTGCCAAATGTTCTTTACCAAGCACAATGATGGAGTAGTACATCTAGCTGACATGGAGCTACTGGGTATGGGTCTTCATCCTCTCATCAGTCACTTGAAGAGCAAGAGAGAGTTTCGCCTTCCACATTACATCCCTTCTAGCGGTGCATTCTTGGCACGCCAAATGCTGATTTACAAGGACATTGCTTGGAGTGAGGGTAAAAGAAAGAAGCTCACTAAGCTGCACAATGGATGGCTAGTGACAAGGATTCTGAAAGCAAGAGGTTTTGTCTTTGATAATGTTGCAGTCAGGCCTGGGTTGATTGATGAAGTTACCCTCACCAAGGTTGGGTTTCTAAAAGAAAGCAATGGTGAACACTTCTTGTACACCTTCAAGCTCTTGCAAGATGAAAAAGTTCATGTTCTGTTGCCAAACCCAGCCATCACCACTCTCACAGAAAGGCACAATGTCTCCTTTATTGTCCTAAAGGATCAGCTCTACAACTCAGCCATTCACCCTCCAATTCCCAAATGTAAGAAGCCAATTAATTCTAAGGGTAAAGAGCCAGCTGAAGAGGAAGACACAACTAGGACCGCTGGTTGTGAGCATGATGAGCCAAGAGATTTTGAAAGAAGGATGGGAGCAGGAAGGTATCACTTTGATCCTTACTTTTGGGGTGAGCCTGACTATCACACAAGGAAGCTGTATTCCAGATTTAACACCCTTCAGAAATGGTGCAAATGGCAAGACAAAACGATCAACAAGCTGGTTGACTGTGTTAGGCAGCTTAAGAAGAAGGTTAAAAAGCTCACAGCTCCAGCCACCTCACCCAAACGAGATACAAGAGAAGAGGTGGGAGAAAGCTCAGCTGCCAATGACCTTGTGCTACAACCAGGAAAAGAAGATTGGGTAAATCCGGCCACAGCATTCCAACCAGACTCACCTGAGAGCAGCCCACCCAGATATTCCACTCCATCATGTTCCACCTCCAATCCATCCCACTACTTGGGATCAGACCTCAGCGATTGAGGTAAACACTCAAAACCTTGTAAATAGCATGTAGACTTTCTTTTTCTTTTGCATTTTACCTGTTTGCTTTGATTTCACTTCTCTCTCATACTTTTATAACACAAGGGACTGTGTTATTTAAGTGTGGGGGAGGAGTTTTATCCTTTACTAATCATGTTTTCTATTTTCTTATTTTACACTTTGAGTCTTGAGTCACATTCTAGTTGAATATTCATCTAAGTGCATATAAAAACCAAAAAAAAAAATGATCATGTAGTTGCATTCTCATTTTTAGGATTGAGTCTAGATTGCATTTGCATGTAGGTTGCATCTTGCAAGGAGTAATGATAGGTTTTCTAGAGAGTACATCACTTTGAGAATTTGAATTGAATATGCTTGTGAATCTTTTTCTGTGCTTGCAAAGTCTGAAATGATTTGAATCTGAGAAGCAAGTTTGAATTGAACTCAACTCTAATTAAGTGGGAACCTTGAACTTGACTTGAAAATATCTTGTGATGCATTGTTTGAAAAAGCTTGTGGATACCAATATACATACTTGAGCTAGAACCATTGTTTTTACCACTCTTTTCCTTAGCTCAAGTAGCTGAATCCACATCATGGATCAGTTCCCACACCTTGAACCCATCCTTCTTTCAAGCCAATGTTTGTGTGTGAATTGAAAGGCCACCTTGGATCAAACTTAGCAGAAAGTGTTAGGTTTAGAGCGACAAGGGCAGGTCTCATTGAGTGCTGTGTTCCAACATCAAGGAACTGAGAGTTTTGGCAAGGAATAAGTGTGGGGGAAAAGACCTTTTGGTGAGTGGAAAAAGGTGAGATGAGTGGGAAAGAGAGAGTGAAAATAGCTAGGGGAATGAAAGAAAAAGAAATCAGTCTTGGTGTTTTGAGAAAGTGAGCTCTGGTTTGTTGAAAAGAAAGAGTCTAGCCTCTAAGTAAAAAAAAAGGGAAGAAAAGAAGCCAAAGGCTCAAATGTTTTGTTAAGAAAGAAAGAAGAGGCTAGAAGTTGTAAAAGAAAAAGAGCTGTGTAAAGTTTGAGTTCCAAGACTTGAGAGGAAAAGTGAAAAGTAAATCCCCTAGTGAGAGGAAAATGAGAGTGAAAAGTGAGGATTTTTGAGCAAGTGAGGAAGCTTTGAGTAGAGGGTGGGGTGTGATGAGTCTTTGCCCTTGTATGCATAGGTTGCTTTTTACCTTTAGCATTCTGCCAAAGTTTGATCATTCATAGAGAGATCCCTTTGCTGCATTAAACCCACTTGAGCACTGATTGAGATCATTTTAATCTCATAGCCTCTCCCTAGCCAAACCAGCTTGTTTAAACCTTGCATCATGAGATCCACTTGATAAAAGCTTAATGAATGTGAAAGGGTTGAGAGAGAGAAGAACTTGTGGAGATTCCTTGCTGAGTTGACGTATATCTGAGTATGACTTTGCATTGCATAATTGAGCATGAACTTGAATTCTCATTGTGATCACTTCTCTCAAAAAGAAAATGTGAACTCCCATTGCATACAACCTCTTTCTCTCATTTGCTCTTTTTGCTTGAGGACAAGCAAAGGACAAGTGTGGGGGAGTTGATATGTTCATAATTTGCATCATTTATGTTGCATAAATCATTCCAAATCATGTTTTATTTCATGCATTTTAGGTCCTTAGAGTTTGTTTTAGAACTTAGGAGATGCATTAGGTCCCAATGAGTCTTTGCATGTTTTGAGTGTCTATCAGGTGAATATGGAGCTGAAAAGATGAATCCAGGAGGTGGAATGGTGAGCAAAGCTTGAAAAAGTGGAAAAATTGGGTCTTGGGAGATTATCGGCCATTCTCGCTGGCCAGGAAGGTTTTACCGGCCATTTTCATGTACCGCGGGAAGCTTTACCGGCCATTTCCATGTACCGCGAACGAAGTGTATCGGCCAAAATCTCCGGGTTTGAACGAGTCTCAGAAATCGCCTGTCCAGGGAGCCTTCCGGTCCGATTCAGACGGCAGGTCCTTCTTAGAAGTTGGAGAGAATTGGAGCACGGTCTCATATCAAGTGGAATCGTGGAATTCGGACGCGTGAGCAGAGAGATAAGCTCGTCGGAAGGAACCCGTGTCTCGCAGCTGTTCCGGACCGAGCAGATCAGTTCTGAAGGATGCGCAGGACGGTGTACTTTCAGGCCGATTCAGTTTCGGGGGCCTTCATGAGAATCAGGGACATTTGAGTCCTCTTTCCAGAACATCCGAGATCAGTCAATTCGGAGCTTTGAGCAGAAAGATACGGTCTCCGGAATGGACACATGTCTAGACGCCTCTCTCTGGTCGTGTAAATGCACTGCAAAGATGTACCCTCCAGGAAGCCTTAAACTTCCCAAGCATCGAAACGTCCTTCACCAAAGTTGTAGATAAAGGAGTCCTCTGTCTTCGGCAACCAGAATCACTCAATTCGGACAAGTCTCCAGGAAGTTACACTCTCCGGAATGCGAGATGGTCCAGACAGCCCAAAGCGACCAAGTTAAGCATGCCGCGATAGAATGCCATGGTCCACACTTGGCCGTGGAAACTTTTGTGCACCCTCGGCCAATGACACGATCTTCATGCCACGGTCTACACCTGACCGTGGCAAGCATACACTTGGCTGAGAAGAATCTTGCAACCTTCGGCGATTGACACGGCCTAAATGCCACGGTCTGGGGGTTTGACCGTGGCAAAATTTACATACCTTCGGCGATTGGCACGAGCTGAATGCCACGGTCTGGGACTTGACCATGGCAAATGAACAAGTGGCTGGAGACAACTTCTACACAGCTTCGGCTCTTGGCACGGTCTGAACGCCACGGTCTGGAGGCTTGACCGTGGCAAACCTATACTCGGCTGGGAAGGACTTCACATGCATGCGGGTCTTGGCACGGTCTGAATGCCACGGTCTGGAGGCTTGACCGTGGCAAACTTTACACATCTTCGGCGTTTGACACGGTAGCTTGCCACGAGTTCCAGATGAAGCTTGATCAGACCGTGGCATCAAAATGAACCAAGAACACAAATGAAGTCTTTGACACGGTCAGGAATGCCACGGTCACACCAAGGACACACCAGACCGTGGCAAACCTTTCTTTGCCCATCAAGGCCGGGTCAGTACCCGGTTTGTTCCGGGTTGACCCGGTTCGCCCAAGCCCCCTTTATAATGTTTTTTAGACCTAATTTTGAGGGGAGACTTAATCTACTTTTAGTCTTCTTTCCCCTTTGGTGAAAACCTACTGAATACATTTTGTTTTAGAGAGTTTAAAATCGATTTGCAGTTTCTTTCCTTCTTGTTCATCATTTCTTATCATCAATCAACTTCTAATCATGATTAACAACACATCTTGCAAAAGATCTAGTGTGTTGATCATGATTAGTGAGTAGTTACCTTAATGAGGTTCTAGATGTGTAGGTTAGGGTGCTAAAGCGTTAGATTAGGAGTGCTTAGGGCTAGATTCATTGATTCATTTCTCTAAACAACTGTTCTCTATGCTAGATCCTTGATAATCACTTGATATCTAGATTCTGGGAATTTCATGCACCAAAAGTGTTTGATGAAATTCCTGCAAGAGTTGTGTTAGAGGTTTAAGCAATTTTTCATCATGGGAATGATTTGTTAAATGCTTGAATGATCATTGAGAACTGTTTATTAATGCATATTGATTCATATTTCACAAATGGGAATTTGGTTTGAAAATGGATTAGTATAGGGGTTAATACCTTCATGAGAGGATTAACCTAGATTAGAGTTCTTAATCATTTGAATCATGTCTCATCATTGTCATTAGCATTTCTAGTTTAACACCAAAGCACCCTAACCAACTATCATGTCTAGAATCTCATGCCTCCATCATATCATATTCATATCATTTGTCATTGTCATTAGTCTTTAATCCTGTTATGTTTATAGTTGTCTCTAGATTAATCAAAACCCACTCTTGTTTGCTTGAATTAAGAACTTGATCATATAGCTTAGTGTCTAACACCACATCTGGATTGATAGACCTCTTTGTGCTACATTGACAAGGGGATTGATAGCCCTGAGACCCTAAAAAGTCTTGTCTATCACATACAAGCATCTAAGACGTTCTCCTGTCACAAGTGGTGTTGAAGACTCATACCTCAAAGAAGTTCCAAGACTGATTTTTGATCCTGGAGGAGGCTACCATCTCGAACCTGCTAAGCAAAGCAAGGAGATGTAAAAAAAGACTTGTCTCAGGACAAGGTCTTCTTGATTGGAATAAGTCACGTCCAACACCAAAAGTGGAGCTAAACGACTTAAAACAAAAGCGCTTAATGGGAGGCAACCCATTTAGGTATTGTTTTCTTTAGAATTTTTCTTTCTTTTTCTTTTGATCTTTTTCTTTTTCTTAGTTTCAGGTGTTTCTTATAAAACAAAAAAGCCAAAAAATCAAAAAAACCAGAAAAAACCAAAAAGAAGGATGGTACCTGACTTCTCGGCCCAGCAAGAACCAATGAGAAGCAGGAAGAGGCCTCTATATAAGCCCCCGCGGTCGAAAGTGTTCTGACCGCGGGAAACCTACCGTCGGCTGCGGTCGCGTAATCCTGACCGCGGCCAAGTGCTTGTTTGCCGCGGTCGTGCAGCCCCTGACCGCGGCACTTGGTCGTTGAGATCCAAACCCAACCCAAACCACCCCTTTCACCCCATTCCACCTCACCAATCACCCTCCACCTCATTCATCACCATCCACCACCTTCATCACCACCTAATCACCTTCCCAAACCCCTTCGAATGAATCCGGTTCATCTCCACCAGCATCCCGGATCCAGGTAAGTACTCTTTGTCCTTACCAATTCGATTATTTATGCATTTTTCTCATCCAATCTCGACTTGTTTCATACTGAGGACAGTATGATTTAAGTCTGGGGGAGGATTTCATCCCTTTCTAACCACCTTTCTTTCATGAGTCTTGCATTATCTACGTTTTTTTTTGCATTTTCCTTAAAGTTTTTCAAAATCGGTTTTCAAAACAAAATACGTTTTAAAGGGAATGGTGAACATGAATCAATGATAGTTGACTGTGTGCTTTAGACTGTTCCTAGTGACATGCTCATTCATGATTTAGGACTAGACTAGGCGGTAGCTAAGAACGTTTGAAACGAAGTACCCCAGAGGAATTTGAATGATTTCGATTTAGATGAAGGGATACACTAGCTCTGTTTTATTTGGACTTAATTTGGACTTAATTTTCTCATTGAAGCATTAGACCAGGGAAACAAATCATACAGTCAGGACTCCTTTATCCTTTTACCACTCTCTGTTGATCCTGAATGGCTAGTTCATTTTTAGCTAGTTCCCCACCTTAACCAATCCTCTTTCAAACCACATGCACTCTTGTTTTCTATTGTCTTATATGCAGATAAGTGCAAAAACGTTGAGAGAAAGAGGAACGACGCAGTTTTCAGTCACCAAAGATAGAGACCTGCGATTTGCCGGAAAAAGTTCCCTGAAGGATTCAACACAAGAGGAAGCTCAGTTTGCCTTCGAAAAATCTCAAATTTTGGTACAATCTCGTCCTCTAGTCTCTCTCTCCCTAAAAGGCATTTCCTTTCCAAAAAAAAAAAAAAAAATCCGAAAACAAGAAAAGAAAGGAAATAAAAGCCTTAGAGAGTCTAGAGAGGTCGAATTTTAAGTCCCAAGGCAACTGGAGTTCGATTTTATGGAGTTTTGGAGATTGTTTTCTGATTCCCGGAAAGAATCTAAGTCTGGGGGAACAGCTGTTTACAACGAAGGAGGAAGGATTATGCAACAACATTTGGCAAGAAGAAGTGATTGAAAACTGTGGTTATCAACAGGTCCTTATCTCTCTTGCGGTTTTGCATATTATCTTGCATCCTCCAGATCTTCAGGTAACCAGAAACACTTTAACTCCACCACTTAAATAGCCCTTTAATGCCAAACGCCGTCTACCCTGGATGATGTCTTTAATGAGAACTCACTATTGAACTTAATGAATGTAGAGAGCTAGTTGACTGAAATCAAGATTTAAATTGTTTAAGTTTTGCATGACGGAAAAAGTGGACTAGTATCTCTTGTGCATTAGTGAGAATTTTCTAGACTAAGTTGTGGATTGATGCACTATCTTTGGTCCTAGTTTAGGAGTTCATGTCTATGAGATTTGTGCATCCCCTATTTTTGTTTTCACTTAACCAGTTTAGGCTTTTGCTTTGTTTGAGGACAAACAAAGGTTTAAGTCTGGGGGAGTTGATAACACCGTATTTTGACCACTTTTATGGATCGTTTTGAAATACTTTTTCTATGTTTTTAATTGATTTTAAGTACTTTTATTACGTTTTTCTAGTATTTGTAGTTTCAAGACTCTTTTCAGGTAACTTAGGGAAAAGCTTAACAAAATGGATAGAAAACCAGATTTCAGCTCAGAGTCAAACCGTCAGAAGTTCACCCCTGATTGAAGGCCTTCTCACTGTCTGATCCAGCTCAAATTTGGAGACCTTAAAGATGGAAGTATCAGCTTTCCAGTGCACTTTACAGCTTGGCAATCCAACGGTTCAATCAAAAGATACGCGAAGAGCAAGATGTCCCATAAACCAGCTGGCCAGCACTTCCACCCGCGGCCAACAAGCCTTTTCCCGCGGTCAAGAGTATCCCGACCGCGGCAAATCACTCATCCACCGCGGTCACACTTGTCCCGACCGCGGCCTTCAACCTCCGAGCCCAAAAAGCCCATTTCTGAAGCCCACATTTGGAGAAACCCTAAGTGACGTCCAGAGAGGTCTTGAGCACTATAAATACATGTCTTAGGAGCCCTAGAAATCGTGTAACCTATCACCACCGAATTATTTACTTCATACTTTCATTGTTTTTGCTTTAGCTTTTAGGGAGAGAGAGATTTGTTCTCCTGAACCCTTGTTCTTTCTTTATCAATTTCGGTTTCTATTCTACTTCTTAATATTATGTCTTTAATTTCGTTCATTATGTCTGAGTAGTTTTATTGTTGGGATTAAGGGATTTTCGATGGGGATTTATATGTTCGGTGAGGATTCCATTGGCTATTGAGCTGAATCTTAGAACTTTTTCTTCTGAATTCGTTTTTACTGCATGAGAGTAGCGTCATGAACTACAATCTGATCCAGATGCTTGGTGACACGAAAGTGTTCATCAGGTATCAGATCTAGTTTGGGAGAGCAAAACAAACATAGGAGTGGAAACCTACCTATGGGCGATTTGTGAATTAGGACGAGTCTTAAACATAATGCATCTCTTCTCTTTCAGGGCCAGAGTGGAAACCTACTGGTCAGGGTTGAGAGAGATAGTTGTCTATGATCACGACAGTGGCGTATTCATACGTCCGTGACTCCAGTTCGAAAAGTTTAAGCTAAGATCTTACAAAATTTACTCTCTATCAATGTTTTGAATCGTTCGTACCCCTGAGAAAACTTCCCTGAACCCCAATGCCTTTTCTCCATTGTTTTACACCGATTTTCTTTAAGCTTTAGTTCAATATTGTGTTTCCTTTTTAGTTCATTTTCATTTAAGCATTAAAATATCCGTTTTTATCATTTTTAGTTATTTTTGTAAAATTTAGTTATTACACCATTTAATTTCTGTATTCTCTTTTAATATTTCTTTTTTACATTTTAAACACACTACCAAAGCCCCACTAAACCGTTTTTGTTCTAGACTTCCTTACTTTAACTTATTTCAAAGGCTCTTTGCAGCAAAAGATCCTCCTTCCCTGTGGATTCGATCCCTAAGTACTACAATTGATCAGCTGTGCACTTGCGGCTATAAATTTCAATTAGGGTAAAACTTGACAACCCTCGACACCACCCACAACAGACACCACCATCAGCATGCGACTTGGCCGAGCTGCGAACTGAACCGCAGAAAGACTCGCGGTTTACACCGACTTGGGCCTGCGACTTGGGACTAAATGAGGACCAACTCGCACACATATTATCTCCATAATACGTCTTGGTTGTGCGAGTTGAAGAGAACGAAGCCTGAACAGCACAAACACTCGCAGTTTACACCTAGATAGGCATGCGGCTGGGGCTGAAGGATTTAAGGTGCACAAGGCTGTTTCTATGGCTGTGCGACTTGGGCCTGCGACTTGGGACTAAAGGAGGACCAGCTCGCACACATATTATCTCCAGAATGCGTCTTGGTTATGCGATTTGAAGAGAAGAAAGCCTGAATAGCACAAACACTCGCAGTTTACACCTAGATAGGCATGCGGCTGGGGCTGAAGGATTTAAGGTGCACAAGGCTGTTTCTATGGCTGTGCGACTTGGGCCTGCGACTTGGGACTAAAGGAGGACCAGCTCGCACACATATTATCTCCAGAATGCGTCTTGGTTATGCGATTTGAAGAGAAGAAAGCCTGAATAGCACAAACACTCGCAGTTTACACCTAGATATGCATGCGGCTGGGGCTGAAGGATTTAAGGTGCACAAGGCTGTTTCTATGGCTGTGCGACTTGGGCCTGCGACTTGGGACTAAAGGAGGACCAGCTCGCACACATATTATTTCCAGAATGCGTCTTGGTTATGCGAGTTGAAAGAGAAGAAAGCCTGAATACCACAAACACTCGCAGTTTACACCTAGATATGCATGCGGCTGGGGCTGAAGGATTTAAGGTGCACAAGGCTGTTTCTATAGCTGTGAGACTTGGGCCAGCGACTTGGGAAGCACCTGACCATGTCGCACACTTGAGACATGACCCATTTGAAGCCGGTCAGTACCCAGTTTGTCCTGGGCTGACCCGGTCCGCAAGAGACACTATATATGCTTTTTACGGTTTTTTCCAAGACTTAAGATTTATTCTCTTTGTTTTCTTTGCCTCTTTAGTGTAAAAACGAATTTGATCAAGAGATATCTAGCAGATTTAATCATCTGAAAGCTGTTTCTTATCATTTCTTCATCTCATCTTAACTTCTAACCATGATTAACATCACCTCTTGCAAAGGAAATTGTGTGTTCATCATGATTAGTGAGTAGTCTCTCTTTAAGCATCTAGGTGTGTAGGTTTAGGGTGCTTAGATGTAGATTAATGATTGTTTAGGCTTAGATTCTCTTCTCTGTTCCTTAGTTAGGTGATCCTAATGCTAGATCCTTGCACATCACTTGGGTCTAGAATCTGGGTTTTTCAGGCACCAAAAGTGTTTGATGAAATGCCTGAATGAAAGCTAACTAAGGGTTTATGCATTAATGCCATGATGATGTTTGTTAATTACATAAATGACATATTAGAGTTGATTCTTAATGCTTACTAGTTCATATTTCACAAATGGAAATTTGGTTTGAAAGTGGATTAGTATATAGATTAAGACCTTCATGAGAGGATTTGTCCAACTTTAAACTCTAAGTTGATTGGATTAGAGATCATGTGATTGCTTGTTATGTCTTTCTGTATAAGATTCAGTCTTTCTATGTTAGAGATTGTTTAGTCACTAATTAGGCTTGGAACATTATGCTTGTTGATTGCTTGGTTATCTCTAATGGTTGTTAGACTTGATTAAGTGATTTGCAAAGGGATTTCTGTCATGAGAGTGGATTAATCTGATTAATAAGCCTAGACTAAAGAGTAGCAAGTGTTGCATTGTTGTTTAGCATCATTAGTTTACATTGAAAACACCCTAATCAATGACCACACCTAGAGGCTTATTCTCAACTTGTTTACCATCTATCATTTGCTTCTTGCTTTTAATCATGCTAGTTTGTTAATCTTGTTTAATTTCTTGTTTTAGTTACCTGTTCAAACCAAAACTCACTTGTTTGCTTGAATTAAGTAACAGATCATATAGTCTAGTGTCTAGCTTCCACATCCTTTGATTGACACCCCTTATACTACTTTGACAAGGGGATTGATAGCCTTAAGACCATAAAAAGTATTGTCTATCAATTGGCGCTGTTGCCAAATTGTGGATTGTTTAGCATTAGGCTTTGATCTGTTTTTGAGATCAAGTCTTTACTTTTTGTTTTTACTGATTCCCTTTCAAGTTTTTCTTTGTTTTCAGGTGTATGATCACAAGAGGTTAACTAAGAAGACAACGCGAAAGAGCTACTCACTTGGAAAGGTTAGGAATGGATCAGCAAGTTGAGAATGAGCATCAGGCTCAAGAAGCTGATCATGGTCAAAGAGCTGGTAATGGGATTGGAATTCATGTTCAACAAGCTCAGGTCTATCAGGGAAAATCTCACGGTAATCAGAACCAAGACCGGGCTCAGGTTAATCAACAAGAACCCTTCCCAAACCCACCCAGACGTCTTCAGCCACAACCAGTCTATGTTGGAGAGAATGACCAAGCCAATGCACATCAGCATCGTGCAGGAATTCAAATTCCACCGGTTGAAGCCAACAACTTTGAGGTTAAGGCATTACTCCTCACCATGGTTCAAAACTCTAAATTTCATGGACTCCCCATGGAAGATCCTCTTGATCATCTAAAGCAGTTTGATAGGGTGTGCAACTTAACTAAGATAAATGGAGTCTCTGAAGAGGGTTTCAAGCTAAGGCTATTTTCTTTTAGCTTGGGAGACAAAGCTCATCAGTGGGAGAAGAATCTACCTCCAGGTTTAATCCACACTTGGAAACAATGCAACCTGGCATTTCTCTCCAAGTTCTTCTCCACTTCAAGAACTGCTAAGCTAAGGAACCAGATTTCAAGCTTCACTCAGCTTTCTAATGAAACCTTCGGAGAAGCTTGGAACAGGTTTAGAAGCCACACAAATCAGTGTCTACATCATGTGATGAGGACATCGAGACAAGCCTAACACTAGCTGATGAAGAGCTGATCAACATACCCACCACGAGACATGCACCAAGGACAAGGTCAGGGACTAAGAGTCTAAGAGAGGAGTTCAACAAGACAGTAGAAGGGCTGATCACACTTATAGAGCACGAGGAACTCAAAGAGGAGCTACTCAAAGGGGAGATCACCCGAGATACACCAATGGAGCCTTTAACCGAGCTCGGCACACTTGAGACACAACAAGATGTGAGTCAAGACCTTCAAGAAGCCAAGAACGTCAAGGAAACACCGAGCAATGACTACTCTCAACTTAAGCTTTAAGCCATATCATTCTTACCTGTTTTACAAGGGATCAAGGACGCTACTACGTTTGTTATCTCCAAGCAAGTGGAAATACCACTCATCGAACCCATGTAAGTGTTTATAATTGGATTATATTTCACGAGCTTATTGTTTGTTTTGCAGGAGCTTTTCTTTGCCTTAGTTGTTTTTTCTTAGTTTTTAGAACTTTTCCATTTTGTTGCTTTAGTTAAACGATGAGCTTTGTAGTTTCCTTTTTCTGTATTTTTTTGGCCAAAAGAAGCCACCCCGCTGTCGAACCATTATATAAGCTTCCTTCTCAGCATGCAAACTTTTACCTATCAATAAAATAACCCGAGTTTTCTTTGAAAGCAAAAACCCTAGCCACAGCTAGTTCTCTTCCTCTTCTTTGGTGCGATTCCTTTGATGCTGAAGAACAAGACTTATCACAGACTCTTCCATCATCTGTGTGGCGTCTCCCGATCCATTGTTACCCGGTCTCATCGTTTCATCACTCCCTTTCTACCGAGTCATCTAGATAGAGCCGTACGGCCAGCTAGAGATTCACCATCTCTCCACCACTGTAAGAACAGCTCACGCTTGTTCCTACATCATCTGGTATCAGAGCTTAGGCCCGTGTCAGGTGAATCTATCCCTTTGTTGCCTTCTAGTTCGTTTCATTCTTGAAGAAAAATCAAAAAAAAAGTATTAGATCCGTTTGCTTAAGTCATTGCATCTTGTTAGGGTTCTCTAGAAAATCAAAAAAAAAAAAAACAGTGCCGTTTGTTTCAAGTTTATATTCTTTATTCTCATATCACTAGGTTCCTTAAGAAAAGTCAAAAAATCTTGTTGCATCGCATTAGTAGTCTTGAATCTGTTTTTATTGCCTAGATACATTGTTTTAATACATCGGTTACCCCATATCCTATAGTACTATCATTGCATCAAAAAAAAAAAAGAGAAGAACCATCATTCTTATAAGATTTGTTATTCGCGTTTTAGTAGCCAAAAATTTCATACCGCACCAATTGCACTTGATCTTTTGTTGTTTTTGTTGCACGCAGGAACGATATGGGAGAACAAGGAGACATTAACATGGCTCAGATGCTTGCTAATATCCAAGCTCAACTCGCAACCTTAGGGGAGCGAATGAAGCGGATTGAGCAACCACCGCCGGCCTCAAGAGGCCCTATCAGAGGTGTAAATGCGCGGAGGGGCAACCAGGATGAAGATGAGGTCATGGAGGATCTTGACGATGCTGATCCACCAAACCAAAACCAACCCCGAGGACAACACCAGCGAGGCCGAGGCCAAGAAGATGGCAAAGACCTCAAGTTCACCGCACCAACATTTGTCGGCAAGGTGAACCCTGATGCGTATCTTGATTGGGAAAGAAGGATGGAATACATCTTCGACTATTACCAATACTCGGAGGCTAGGAAGGTGTCCTTAGCGGCCACACAGCTAACTGACAATGCCCTGGCGTGGTGAGATCGAGATGTTTCCGAAAGAAGAAGGCATAGGCATGGGCAGGTCAATAATTAGGAGGACATGAGATTCAGCCTCAGAAAGAGATATGTCCCAGCCTACTACCACCGAGACTTGCAGAAGAAATTTTGCAATCTCACTCAAGGACGCAAGACCGTGGAGGAGTATTTCGAAGAGTTTGAGACTCTTAAGAACCGACTTGAAGTAGAGGACTCAGCTGAGACTCTAATGGCTCAATTCATTGATGGTCTTAATGATCGGATTGCTAGAAAGGTCGAGAGGCAGACTTATCATGACTTGGAGGACGTGTTACATCATGCCGTGCAAGCTGAGCAACACATTAAGAGGAAGAACACTTCCACAAACCGGAGCAAAACCACCTGGACGCCAAAACCTCAACAAGCTCTTGAGAAGGGCAAGGCAGTCGAAGTGGATAACCGGATCCACAAGTCCACTCCTGAAACTTCCAAAGCCAATAGACCCGAGGTAAGTAAAGCTCCCACACAATGAGCTAGAGATATAACTTGTTTCAAATGCCAGGGCAAAGGACACTATGCGAGGGAGTGCCCAAACCAAAGAGTGATGATCCTCAAGTCTAATGGCAAGTATGCATCACAAGACGAAGGACAGGAATCTGAGGACTCTGATGAGGACATAGTCGACTATCCTGACCAAGGAGAGCTCTTAGTAGTGAGGCGAGCACTTAGTGCACTTTTTGAGCCAGAAACCTTTCAGAGAGAGAACATATTCCACTCTCGGTGCACTTTAAATGCCAAGGTATGTAGTTTGATCATTGACGGGGGTTCTTGCACTAACGTGGCTAGCAAGTATCTTGTAGATAAGGTAGGGCTCACCAAGACTAAGCATCCTCGACCCTACAAGCTCAAGTGGTTGAATGATGAAACTGAGCTCAAGATTGCTGAGCAAGTAACTGTACCCTTTAGCATTGGTAAGTATACAGATCAAGTGGTGTGTGATGTGGTCCCTATGCATTCCGGGCACCTGCTCCTAGGAAGACCGTGGCAATTTGACAAGGAAACTCTACACAATGGGCGCACAAATTACTATACCTTTACTCATAACAACAAAAAGCATAACCTAGCACCACTCACTCCGCAAGAAGTGCATAAAATGCACAAGGCCATGTCTCGAGGCTCAGAGCTAAGTAAGACCAACCTTTATGTTACCCCTACGGTTGTGCTTAAGTCTCTTGCATCATGAGAACAGGTGCTACTAATGATCTTCAAGGAAGGTTTGTTTTCAGGTCAGGAACAACAAGGGATCCCTCCAACTGTTAAGGAGCTGTTGGACCGCTATTCTGATGTGTTCCCGGAGGAGATTCCACCAGGCTTACCTCCCATTAGAGGAATAGAGCATCAGATTGACCTGATCCCTGGAGCACCGTTGCCAATCCGAGCCGCTTACCGAGTTAATCCCGAGGAGGCCAAAGAATTAGAGAAGCAAGTACAAAACCTATTGTCAAAAGGCTATATACACGAGAGCCTAAGCCCGTGTGCTGTCCCTGTCTTACTGTGCCCAAGAAAGATGGCTCATGGAGGATGTGTGATGATTGTAAAGCCATCAACAACATCACCATCAAATACAGGCATCCCATACCTCGACTTGATGACTTGCTAGACGAGCTTAACGGTGCCACCATCTTCTCTAGGATCGATTTGAGAAGTGGATATCATCTAGTGCGAATGAAGGAAGGAGAGGAATGGAGACGGCGTTCAAGAAAAAGAGGGGCTTGTACTAGTGACTAGTGATGCCATTTGGACTCACCAACGCACCAAGCACCTTCATGAGGCTCATGAATCACGTTCTAAGAGCCTACATCTGTAAGTTTGTAGTAGTGTACTTTGACGATATACTAATTTACAGCACTTGTCTTGCAGATCACCTGGAGCATCTCTCACAAGTTCTAGAGACACTTCGGTCAGAGAACTTATATGCCAATATAAGAAATGCATCTTTTGCACTGATCAAGTAGTATTTTAGGCTTTGTTGTTAGCTCACAAGGTCTTAAAGTTGACGAAGAGAAGATCAAAGCTATCCAAGATTGGCCCACGCCAACCACCATCGGCCATGTGAGGAGTTTTCATGGTCTTGCAAGCTTTTACCGCCGATTTGTCAAGGATTTCAGCACCTTGGCAGCACCATTAACATCGGTGATCAAGAAAAACGTGGAGTTCAAGTGGGGGCAAGCATAGGAAGAAGCATTTAACAAGCTAAAGGATAGCTTAACACATGCGCCTGTTTTGGTACTTCCAAACTTTGAGCTAACCTTTGAAATTGAGTGTGACGCGTCAGGTACACGTATAGGGGCTGTGTTAACCCAAGGAGGCAGGGCCGTGGCTTACTTCAGTGAGAAACTAAGTGGAGCATCACTCAATTATCCTACCTACGACAAATAGTTGTATGCACTAGTAAGGTCCCTTGAAACTTGGCAACACTATTTGTTATCCAAAGAGTTTGTTATTCATACAGATCATGAGACCCTCAAGCATTTGAGAGGACAAACTACACTTAAGAAGAGGCATACTAGATGGCTAGAGTTCATCGAGACCTTCCCTTACATTATCAAGTACAAGAAGGGCCAAGAGAACGTAGTAGCCGATGCTTTGTCAAGAAGGCATGCTCTCATATCTACGATGGAGGCCGAGGTATTCGGTTTTGAACATATTAAATCACTTTATGAGAATACCCAGACTTTCAGGAAGCTTTCCAAGAGACCAACAAGGCGGCTTATGGCTCATTTTATCAACACGATGGATTTTTGTTCAAAGACAAGAGGTTGTGTGTGCCACAAGGTTCTATGAGGGAACTACTAATCAGAGAAGCTCACGGAGGAGGGCTCATGGGGCACTTTGGGAGGGACAAAACTCTAAGTGTGATGATGGAACACTTCCACTGGCCACATATGAAGCGAGATGTGGAGAGGTTTTGTGCAAAGTGCATCACTTGCCTTAAGGCAAAGTCCAGGTCACACCCATATGGTCTTTATTTACCTTTGCCTATCCCTAACCTACCATGGGTAGATATCTCCATGGAATTTGTTTTAGGGCTCCCAAAAATTAACAACAAGGACTCTATATTCGTAGTGGTGGACCGATTTTCCAAAATGGCCCACTTCATCCCATGTAACGAGACCAACGATGCTACACAAACCGCTGATCTCTTCTTCAAGGAAGTGGTGTGTTTACATGGAGTTCCAAGGACCATAGTCTCTGACCGAGACACCAAGTTTCTCAGTCATTTCTGGAAGACATTGTGGAAGAAACTAGGGACCAAGCTGCTCTTTTACCACCAGTCATCCACAAACTGACGGCCAGACTGAGGTAGTAAACCGTACACTCTCCACCTTGTTGAGGGCTACGGTGGGTAAGAACTTAAGGAATTGGTTATCGTGCTTACCTTATATTGAATTCGCTTATAACCATGCTAAACACTCAGCTACTAAACAATCTCCTTTTGAAGTTGTATACGGGTTTAACCCTTTGACCCCATTAGATCTTTCACCGCTTCCCCAAGCTGTCTATTCTAGCTCAGAAGGGATCACCAAGGCCGATTTTGTGAAGAAGCTACATCAACGAGTTAAGGAAAACCTGGAGAAGAAGACTGAGAAATACAAGCAACAAGTTGATAAGCACCGGAGGGAGATCACATTTGAGCCGGGGGACTGGGTCTGGCTCCACATGAGAACTGAGAGATTTCCACACCAAAGGAGATCAAAGCTCTTACCGAGGGGAGATGGACCTTTCCGAGTCCTAGAGAAAGTCAATGACAATGCATACAAGCTTGAACTGCCAGCTGAGATGAACATTTCTCCAACCTTTAATGTTACTGATTTAGCTCCTTTCCATGCAGGAGATCCTGTTCTGCAGTCAGAACCTTTTCTAGAGGGAGGGAATGATGAAGACATAGAGACAAGCCTAAAACTAGCTGATGAAGAGCCGATTAACATACCCACCATGAGACATGCACCAAGGAAAAGGTCAGGGACTAAGAGTCTAATAGAGGAGTTCAACAAGTCAATTGAAGGGCTGATCACACTTATAGAGCACGAGGAACTCAAAGAGGAGCTACTCAAAGGGGAGATCACCCGAGAGACACCAATGGAGCCTTTAACTGAGCTCGGCACACTTGAGACACAACAAGATGTGAGTCAAGACCTTCAAGAAGCCAAGAACGTCAAGGAAACACCGAGCAATGACTACTCCTAACTTAAGCTTCAAGCCATATCATTCTTACCTGTTTTACAAGGCATCAAGGACGCTACTACGTTTGTCATCTCCAAGCAAGTGGAAATACCACTCATCGAACCAATGTAAGTGTTTACAATTGGATTATATTTCACGAGCTTATTGTTTGTTTTGCAGGAGCTTTTCTTTGCCTTAGTCATTTTTTCTTAGTTTTTAGAACTTTTCTATTTTGTTGCTTTAGTTAAACGATAAGTTTTGTAGTTTCCTTTTTCTGTATTTTTTTGGCCAAGAGAAGCCACCCTGCTGTCGAACCATTATATAAGGTTCCTTCTCAGCATGTAAACTTTTACCTATCAATAAAATAACCCGAGTTTTCTTTGAAAGCTAAAACCCTAGCCGCAGCTAGTTCTCTTCCTCTTATTTGGTGCGATTACTTTGAAGCTGAAGAACAAGACTTATCACAGACTCTTCCATCATCTGTGTGGCGTCTCCCGATCCATTGTTACCCGTTCTCATAGGTTCATCACTCCCTTTATACCGAGTCATCTAGAGAGAGCCGTACGGCCAGCTAGAGATTCACCATCTCTCCACCCCTGTAAGAACAGCTCACACTTGTTCCTACATCATCATGGCTTTTCAGAAGCCTCTCTCCTTAGCACTTTGTATAGAGGAGATGTTCCCAAGATAAGGAATCAGTTGGACACAGTATCAAATGGGAATTTCTTGGCAAAAGAAATCAATGCAGCTATGGAACTTTTTGAGAACTTAGCAATGAGCCAGGACACCTATGGAGAGGAGTTTGATAGAGCTAACAGATGTGAGGCCTCTAGTACACAACAAAGCGTGGAAGAGAAGATCAAAGCGCTGCATATCAAGCTTGACAAAGCCTTAGTTGCCATTCAAAAGCCTATACACTATGTGAGTGAGGAGATGGGATGCTTTACCAATATCAATGAAGAGGGTCTCACTCAAGAGGAGTTGCACTTCATTGGGAATCAGAACAAGTTCAATGGGTACAACAACTTCAAAAACACCAGAACTCGTCCTATAGGAGCAACAATGTGGCCAACACCCAAGACCAAATCTACCCTCCTCAAAGCCTTGTTCAACAGAATCAGTACCAATGTCATTTCCAAGGTCAACAGGGTTTTCAGCAACCAGCGGTTCGGTATCAAGGGAATAGCTTCACAAATCAAGTCAACTTACAGCCAAAGGCTCCTCCTCCAGGTTTTGGTCCACCACCTGTTCAACAAAGTCCTGATCTCAATGTTATTCTCCAACAGCTCTTATTAGGACAACAGAAGATGAAATCCAAGTGTCGTGAACTGAGTTCTGAACTTAAGACACTAGGATCTGATATTAAGACTCTCCATAAGAACAAGGGCATTTGCATTTCAGAAGCTCAAGGCTCTCTTCCTGGTAAAGCTGTTCAAAACCCAAATGATTATTGCAATTCCATCTACTCCAATGATGACCATTCAGCTGCTGTGCAAGAGATTGAAGACCTTCTTTATAGTCAAGTTTCTAGTGAAATCGCACAAACTCATGTGGATGAGTACGCCATTATAGATGATTTCATGGACTTCTTACATGAACTCAATGAGGACATTGAGGAAGAAAGTGTGGGGGCAACCGGTTCAGTTTTTTTTCAGCAAGGGAATGCTTCCAGGTCTATTGCAACAACAGAGCTGCCAACTGGTCAAGCAAAGCCAACAGATAGTGCCTCCACCTCTGAATCAACTCAGATGAAGCCCACCGCCCTCCCAAACCTAGGAAACCCAGGGAAGTTCACCATCTCTTGCACTCTTGGCAACTTTAAAGTGAAGAATGATTTGTGTGATTCAGGCTCAAGTGTTAGTATAATGTCTAAGGACATGATGGAGAAGCTAAAGGTCAAGTCTATAACGTCCTACCCTTATTCTAACACCTTTAGAGATTCCTACTCCAGGAAACCATATGGGTTTTTGGAAAACTATCCACTACAGGTTGGTGAATGTATAATTCCCACTGATTTTGTGATCTTCAAGATGAAGAAAACCAAAGAGCTCCCCCTATTGCTTGGAACTTCATTTCTCAACACCAGTGGTGCCATGATTGACTTTGATACTCAAAGAATGGTTCTTTCAAAGGTGCATAAGGATGTCTCTTACCCTGTTACGCCTCATTTGGCTGAATTTTTTGGATCAGTTGTTCAAGAAATAGAACGGCCTAAGGTACTTGAGGTGAAGTATGTGCGTACTGCTGGAATTCTAGGTGGATCCTGATGAGGACATCGAGACAAGCCTAACACTAGCTGATGAAGAGCCGATCAACATACCCACCATGAGACATGCACCAAGGACAAGGTCTGGTACTAAGAGTCTAAGAGAGGAGTTCAACAAGTCAATAGAAGGTCTGATCACACTTATAGACCACGAGGAACTCAAAGAGGAGCTACTCAAAGGGGAGATCACCCGAAAGACACCAATGGAGCCACTAACCGAGTTCAGCACACTTAAGACACAAAAAGACGTGGGAGACACGGCCGATTCAAGCCAAGATCTTCAAGAAAGTCAAGGAGACATCGAGCAATGACTACTCTCCACTTAAGTTTCAAGCCATATCATTCTTACCTGTTTTACAGAGCTTCAAGAACGCTGCTACGTTTGTCATCTCCAGGCAAGTGGGAATACCACTCATCGAACCAATGTAAGTGTTTACAATTGGATTATATCTCACGAGGTTATTGTTTGTTTTGCAGGAGTTTCTCTTTGCCTTAGTCATTTTCTTTAGTTTTTAGAACTTTTCCATTTTGTTGCTTTAGTAAAACGATGAGCTTTGTAGTTTCATTTTCTGTATTTTTCGGCGGAAAGGAAAGAAGACGGCTCCTCAAGGAGAAGAAGTAAAACCTCCAGCGACCGGAAGTGATAAGGGCATATCAAGTGGAGTGCCATTCAAATCAGCCTGATTCTTCATACCTACGTCGAGCTAAACGACTTAAAACAAAAGCGCTTAATGGGAGATAATCCATTTAGGTACTCTTTCTTTTAGTTTTCTTTTCCTTTTTACAATTTATGCTTTCTTTTTCTTTTAAGTTTCAGATATTTTATAAAACAAAAACACAAAAAAATCAGAAAATTAGAAAAACCAAGAAGAAAAGGATAGGTTTTAAGCTGCTCGGCCCGGCAAAGACCTGAAAGTTGGACGAAGGCCGCAGGAGAAAGGGCCGCGGTCGCGACCAACCGACCCGCAACCAAGGGAACATCGACCGCGGCACCGTGAATGAGACAGCGGCCGAGCCCATGATCGCCGCGGTCGCGCGTCTCCTGACCGCGGTCGTTGGTCGTTGATATGAGAATGCGGATTTCCGCCGCTTTTCAAAGTTCCCAATGATTTCCGGAGCATTCCCGGTAAAGCACGTTAAGATTTTTCGTAAGTTTTAAACCTCCGTTGCGTGCAAGACAAGAAAGGTAAGTTCCCGTAAACTTATGAATTCCCGGAAATTTTCCGTTTTTTTACGCTTTTTAAATAAAGGGAATGCACTTTTTGGATCAAAACTCCTTTTTCTCTTCTCTTCCAAAAGACTTGGAGATTTAGGAGATAGAACACCTTTTTCAATTCTTAAGCTTTTGAAGAGATTCTTGGCCCAAACCTCACTCTTTTTCAAAGCTGATTTCAATTCTGTCATCAAATCTCTCTTTCCAGCAAGGTATGAAGCTCAAACTCGCCATTTTTAATTGATTATTGAACTTAGGGTTTTCTTAAAAAAACCCAAATCTTGGTTTATTGATGGTGGAAATAGCTTAAGAACAATAAATTTTCCTTTTAGGTTATCTAAAACTCGATTTTAACACCTAGCTTAAGAGGAATTAAGATTTTTGAAATTAGGATTCTACATGCTTTATAAAAATCGAATTTGGAACAGCAAAATGTATGAATCTGATTAAGTCTTGTGTGATTAGTGATTAGTATTAGGTAACCTATAGATTTGACATGGAAATTTCTCATTAAAACCGATTTTTAGAAGATTTCTATGTTGAGAACATCAAAAATCCGAATCTAATCATGAACTACTCGATTTATTTGATTCAATGACAATTCTGCTTGCTCATGGTTTTAATTAATCTCTTTATACTAGTATAGGTATAACTGATCGTTAATGTGTTAAAATCAGCATCCATATTCACTCTTTTTCCAAGAATCATCTCGTCTTGCAGAAAAATGGACCAAACCAGATCCCGAAGAAGCCGTCGCACTGGTGACAGCTCTGAGGACATTCCCAATGATGCTACTCTAGGAGAGTACATGCTGAACCAAGCCAGACCGAGAAGAAGAAACTATGTGATGAGATTTCTCCAGCACTCAAGAGAAACGCGACCAACTCCCGAGCCACCACAGATCCGATACATTGGCAAGGAGATAAACCCGAGAGTGGACTATACAAGACGTTTCAAGAAGCTGAACATCAAGCCCACGCCTTGCATTGATTATCATACACTTGAGATGCTTGGAATCAGAGAAGATGTAATCTGGTACATCGATGCACTTAAGCTGAGACCCTACATGGCGCTGAACCCTTCCAACTTATCCTGAGCTAGTCCGCGAGTTCTTAGCATCTATTACACTTCACCACAAGAAGAGGAGGAATCCCAGAGCATCAGATGGCATCTTGTCATTCTCTATCCGCGGACAGCCTTACTCGCTCACCATTTCTGCACTTTGTGAGGCTCTTAAGCTTCCATACACCGATGGCATTTACCTTGAAGATGAACCCGATTTTAACTTGTGGAGAGAGATGGGTCATGGAGTCTATGATAGTGGGAGATCCAAGTCAGCCCTTCTTACTCATCCTGCAGTGAGAGTTGTGCACAAACTCTTAGCACACACGATTTTGAAGACCGAGCTCATTAAACTTCAGATGCCATTTATGGATGACCCACGACTTGCCTGCTTTGCCTGGATCATAGCACAGAACATGGTAAAGGTGAATCATGATTTACATGGTTGCGAGGACGCTACTCCAGCTTACGGGAGTGCTATTACAGCGATACTACAGGCTGTAGGATTCGATTTCTCATCTGATGATCCACTTCCCGATGTCTGGTATGACCTACTTTATCTCTCTCGCGATCACACTATCTCTCGTGCCGCTTTCGATCCAGACAGGTTTGGTTACAAGTATTGCACTGGCACCGAGGAGCACCGAGTCTGCTTGCCTTCGGCATCAGTCCCAAGGTTGTGTAACGGAGGACGTCTGCGATGGACTCTAGAACCCGATGAGTTTGCTTGCCATCTGTACCTCGTCTACCATTCACCATTGGCCAATACATAGTGGCCAAGGCAAAACGCGATGCAGCTGCGGCCCGTGCTCACTTTCAGCCATCTGTTTCGACCGGCCACACCTCATCATCTACATCATCGCACACACATTCTGATCTGGAGCGCAGAGTTGAGAGATAGGGACGACGCTTTGAGCGCGTTGTCACTTTCCTACAGGAGCAGCACCAGTTCTCAGCAGACACATCGGAGGATGAGTGATTGATCAGCACTTCACTTCCATCACGGTTCTATCATCATTTTCTTTTCTTTTATCTTATTTTATTTCGCTTTTATTCACCATTTTCTCACCAACTTTTTCACACTAGGGACAGTGTGATTTAAGTCTGGGGGAGGATGTCTATCCGTACTAATCATTTTCTTGCTTTTGCTTTCAAATTTCAAGCACTTTTTAAATTTTAATATGTAACCTATTCGACATTAAGTATTTTTCAGGAATGTTTGACACAAAACTATGATGATTTAGACCTGCACGCTTCTACACTATGCATGATAGCTCATTTGTGGCAGGCATCGACATACACATCTAGGACGTCTTTTACCCTCACTTTTACCATTCTTTGTCGTCCTAGATGACCAGTTTATCTTTATCTGGTACCATACCCTAAACACAAAACCCTTGTTTTCAATCCTCATGCATTCTCTCTCTAGTTTATATCAGCAGCTATGTGCAAAAATGTCGGAGAGAAGAGGAGCGACACAGTTTTCAGTCACTCACAAAGGAGACTGAATGGAATTGGGAAGGAAGAGTATCAGAAACCTCATGAAGCCTTACAAGACAAATCTTAACTGGTAATTTCGTGCTCTCTATGACTCTATATCTAAAGGTGTTCCTGTCTTCATTAAAAAAAAAAAACGAACGAATGAAAAGAGAGAGGGAAACAAAAAGCCTAATGAGTCTTAGATTGTTGAAATTTGTGGAGCAATAAGCAACCACTATTCGTTTAAGGAGCTATGGTTTTGAAAGATTTACAAAAATCTAAGTCTGGGGGAGTTAGGAGAGAACCTGAGGAAGAAGACCAAGAATCTATGGCAAGAAGAAAGTGATTGAAAACTGTGGGTACCAACAGCTTCACTCTCTCTTGCAGTTTTGCATAATATCTTGCATTCTCCAGATCTTCAGGTAACCCGTAAACACTTTAAACCTTATCCCTAGAATAACCCTTTTTGACACCTAGCCTAGATTGCCTTGCCTAGACTCTCTTTGATGAGAACCACCGAGATTTTTAATGAATGTTCAAATGACAGTGAAGTGCCGATCAATCATCCATCCTCCGAGTGGGAACCAGATGGAGAACCGCAAGGAGCTAAGGAGCTGAGGAGCAAAGACTAGGATCAGGAAACAGAACAAGAAGACCCTTTGCTCATTACAAAAGTTCCCATGACCCGAGCAAAGGCTAAGAGGCTCAAAGAAGCTGTTGGGGAAATACTTAAGCAAGGAACGCTTGTGGAACAGAAGGGAAAAGAGATGGGCACAACTACACTAGTTGTGATCCAAGTCAGAGAAGGCTAATGGGCTTGTAATCCAACTATGTACTCTTTTTCCCTATCTCAAGTTTTGTCCCAATGGGTTTTCTTGAGATAGGTTTTTAATGAGGCATAGTTTGGATCACCTCACATCTAAGCCCATCAGCCGAGTCCAAAGAAGAATAAGAGAAGCGTGTGAAGAAGAGTTCGAATTCAAACTTGGCTAGCTATCAAAGAACTAGTTCCTAGACACTTTAATGCTTTGTAGACTCACATGTGTTTCTCTTTATATTCGCTTGTAAACTCTCTTTTGAGACCATCTTATCTTTTAATCAAAATCTTTCTAAGTAAGATCAAACCCTCTTGTTGGTGTGTAATATCCTTCTAGTCTTTTCGATTCATCTTTGGTGTGTAATATCCTTAGTTGATTCGGAAACCATTCATCAAGGGTCTTCCGCAACCCTTGGAGTCTTATCTAAACCCACAATCCTTGATACAATTCGCTTGTGTGCAAGGCTATCCCCTCTGATCCAGTTTAGTGAGTGTCGATTTCAGGGAGAATCATATTAAGTGGTTTCAGACCAAGCACTCAAACCGCTGGATCGTGGAAAACATTAGGTTGTATCTTTCCTTGTTGTTTTTCGATTGTTTTTTAGTTTACAAAGTTTGATCATCATCACCGTTTAATCGAATCTGTTACTTGTGATCTACTGCATCAAACTAACCTAGATTTATTAAGCAAGATCAAATATCTGAGATCTAGTTGCTATCAAATCGGATAGATCTAAGTGCCTTTTTAACTTCTAGGCTCGGATCCGTGTTTTGCAAATCGGACTTTTCGAATTCAATCTATCGATCATGATTTCTTGTAGAACACGAATAGTCACTTTTGTTTGTAAAACGATCAGAGAATTGTTGCTAGTGATTTTGTGTTATCCTTGTTTCAGGAACAATGAGTGATCAACAAGAAGAGTCCAGTGCTAATGGTGTTAACAAACTATACATGGAGGCAATGCTAGCCGAAGTTAAGAAGCTTGTGACCGTGAGCCTCGAGGAGTTTCGACAGGAGATTCAAGAGCAGACCAAACCAAAGGCTAACAAAGATAAGAGAAGAGATCTAGGGAAAGAACCTGAGGAGGTTTTGGAGCCGACTAGACCTCTCAGAGATGATGCGGCCACAGATTATTACGGTCTTCTTAGTAGTTCTTCAAGAGACAGTCGAAGAAGGCATAGGCGACACAAGGAAGAACGAGTTCAAGAGGGTTTTGGAGGAGTTAAACTCAGGATCCCTCCTTTTCACGGCAAAAACGACCCTGATGCCTACTTAGAGTGGGAAAAGAAGATCGAATTGTTGTTCTATTGCCAACAATTCGCCGGGATTAATCGAGTGAAGATAGCCACTACCGAGTTCTACGATTATGCTCTTTGTTGGTGGGATCAGGTTGTTACGACTAGAAGAAGAAATCAGCAATTTCCTATTGATACTTGGGAGGAGATGAAATCTCTCATGAGAAAAAGGTTTGTGCCAAGTCACTACCATAGAGAATTGCACCAAAGACTTAGACGGCTCACACAAGGCAACCGATGTGTTGAAGATTACTATCAAGACATGGAGACCTTGATGCTACGAGCTGATATTCGAGAAGATGCTGAAGCCACTATGTCTCGTTTCTTAGGAGGATTGAACAGAGAGATTCAAGATAAGCTTGAGATGCAGCAATATGAGGAATTAGAAGATATGTTGCACAAGGCTATTCTAATAGAACAACAGCTCAAGAGGAGAAACACCAAAACCGTTTATGGAGCTGGGGGAATGCCTACTAAACCGAGATATTCTGGAGAGGAGAAGCCGAGCTCAGTATCAAAAGAAGAGAAGCCAGCTGGTGTCTCTAAAGAGGAACCTAAGTCATTCGCTTCGGTATCAGATAACCGAAACAAAGCTATGGGGTCAACAAGAACCAGAGACGTTAAGTGTTTCAAGTGTCTTGGAAGAGGGCATTACGCAATCGAGTGTTCAAATAAGAAGATCATGATACTCAAGGACGATGGCGAATGGGAATCAACAGCTGAGTATGAAGCCGAGTCTCATTCTGAACATGAAGAGCTTCCTTCTCAAGGTTCTTTACTAGTATCAAGAAGATCTCTAAGCGTGCAAGCCAAAGCTATGGAAGAGGAGCAGCGAGAGAATTTGTTTCATAGCCGGTGCCTTGTACAAGGGAAAGTTTGTAGTCTCATCATAGATGGAGGTAGCTGCACCAACGTAGCAAGTCAAGAAATGGTTCAAAAGCTCAACCTAGCCACCGAGAAGCACCCCCGACCCTATAAGCTCAACTGGTTGAATAATGATGGGGAATTAAAGGTCAACAGCCTTGTCATGGTCCCTATTACTATTGGAGGATATGAAGACAAGATACAGTGTGATGTGTTGGCCATGGACGCAGGACACATACTTCTAGGCCGGCCATGGCAATCGGATCGAAAGGTTATTCATGATGGGTTTACTAACAAGTATTCCTTTATTTTTAAAGGCAGGAAGACAACCCTCATACCTTTGACGCCACAAGAAGTCTACCAGGATCAAATGCAGCTAAAGCAAAAGACAAAGCCGCCTACTAAAGCATCTAACTTCTACCTGAGGGCTGGTGATGTCAAAAGATCTCTTAGTTCTAACCAACCGGTTCTTTTATTCGTGTTTATGGAGGCTCTCACCAATATGACTAACCTCACACCGGTTTTGCCAAGTAAAATTCAAACTCTTTTGCAGGAATACAATGATGTCTTCCCTGAAGATAATCCTAAAGAGTTACCTCCTTTTAGAGGCATTGAACATCAGATTGATTTCATGCCTGGTGCTTCATTGCCTAATCGCCCTGCTTATAGAACCAATCCGGTTGAGACAAAAGAGTTACAAAGACAAGTCGATGAACTAATGGAGAAAGGACACATAAGAGAAAGCATGAGTCCTTGTGCTGTACCGGTTCTGCTTGTGCCTAAGAAGGATGGGAGCTGGCGAATGTGCGTATATTGCAGAGCCATCAATAATATCACTGTAAAGTACCGCCACCCTATTCCTAGACTCGATGATATGTTGGATGAGTTGCATGGTTCTAATATATTCTCTAAAATTGATCTTAAAAGTGGATATCATCAGATTAGAATGAAAGAAGGAGATGAGTGGAAAACTGCATTTAAGACCAAACATGGCTTATATGAATGGCTTGTTATGCCATTTGGTTTAACTAATGCACCTAGTACATTCATGAGGTTGACGAATCATGTCCTTAGAGCATTCATAGGGGTCTTTGTAGTTGTCTATTTCGACGATATCCTTGTCTATAGCAAGAATCTAGATGAGCATGTAATGCATTTGAGAGCTGTTCTAGATGAGATGAGAAAGGAAAAACTATATGCCAATCTAAAGAAATGCACCTTTGGAACAGATAACCTTGTCTTTTTAGGTTTTCTTGTGAGTGCAGATGGCGTTAAGGTGGATGAAGAGAAAATCAAGGCCATCAAAGACTGGCCAACCCCTAAGACTGTCGGTGAAGTTCGAAGTTTCCATGGCCTGGCCGGGTTTTATAGGAGATTCGTCAGAGATTTCAGCACTATAGCCGCCCCTCTTACAGAAGTTATCAAAAAAGATGTGGGATTTCAATGGGGAGAAGCTCAAGAAGCCGCGTTCAAAGCTTTGAAGCATAAGCTTACTAATGCACCTCTATTATCTTTACCTGATTTCCTTAAAACTTTTGAAATAGAATGTGATGCTTCAGGTATAGGAATTGGAGCCGTGCTAATGCAGGACAAGAGACCGATTGCTTTCTTTAGTGAAAAGCTTGGAGGAGCCACTCTCAATTACCCAACCTACGACAAAGAGTTATACGCTTTGTTCAGGGCTTTACAAACATGGCAACATTACTTGTGGCCCAAGGAGTTTGTCATTCATACCGATCATGAATCCCTCAAGCATCTTAAAGGACAGCAAAAGCTTAATAAGAGGCACGCGAGGTGGGTTGAGTTCATTGAGACATTTCCCTATGTCATCAAATACAAGAAAGGTAAGGACAATGTAGTTGCTGATGCATTGTCTGGAAGGTACACTCTACTCTCTACTCTTGATGCTAAGCTTCTTGGTTTTGAACAACTTAAACTTCTGTACTCATCTGATTCGGATTTTCAAACTATTTATGAGTCTTGTGCTAAGTTTGCTTCGGGTTATTATCATAGACAAGAGGGATTTCTTTTCTTTCATAATCGTTTGTGTATCCCTAATTGTTCTATTCGAGACTTGTTAGTCAGGGAAGCTCATGGAGGAGGACTCATGGGTCATTTTGGTATAGCCAAAACCTTGAAAGTATTACAAGATCATTTTCACTGGCCTCACATGAAGAGGGACGTTGAGCGAGTTTGCTCAAGATGTGCGACCTGTAAGCAAGCTAAAGCTAAGGTTCAGTCCAACGGTTTGTATACACCTTTACCTATTCCTTATCATCCTTGGACTGATATATCAATGGATTTCGTGCTTGGATTGCCTAGAACTAGGACTGGAAAGGATTCGATCTTTGTTGTAGCTAATAGGTTTTCTAAAATGGCGCATTTTATTGCATGTAACAAGACTGATGATGCATCGCATGTAGCTAATCTGTTCTTTAGGGACATTGTTCGAATACATGGCATGCCTAGGACCATAGTATCTGATCGAGATACCAAGTTCTTAAGCTACCTTTGGAAAACTTTATGATCTAAGCTAGGTACAAAGCTCTTGTTTTCCACTACTTGTCACCCACAGACTGATGGACAAACTGAAGTAGTGAATAGAACATTGTCTACATTGTTGCGAGCATTGATTAAAAAGAATCTTAAGGCATGGGAAGACTGTTTGCGTCATGTAGAATTCGCATATAACCATTCAGTGCATTCAGCTACTAAATTCTCGCCTTTTGAAATTGTTTATGGCTTTAATCCTTTGTCGCCTTTGGATCTAACCTCTCTTCCTTTGAGTGAAAGAACTAGCCTAGATGGAAAGAAAAGAGCAGAGCTTGTTAAACAGATCCACGAGAAGGCCAGAGCTAACATAGAGGAGAAAACAAAGCAATATGTCAAGCACGCTAACAAAAGCCGACGCAAGCTTACCTTTGAAGAGGGAGATCTCGTCTGGGTGCACCTAAGGAAGGAGAGATTTCCAGCAGAAAGGAAGTCTAAGCTGATGCCGAGAGTGGATGGACCCTTTGAGATAGTTAGAAAGATCAATGATAACGCTTATCAACTTGATCTACAAGGTAAGTACAAGATAAGTTCTTCTTTCAATATTTCTGACTTGATTCCTTATTTTGCAGATAATCCAGATTTGAGGAAAAATCCTTTTCAAGAAGAGGGGGATGATATGATCTTGGATAGCATCAATAACGAGTGGGAACCAGATGGAGAACCGCAAGGAGCTAAGGAGCTGAGGAGCAAAGACAAGGATCAGGAAACGGAGCAAGAAGACCCTTTGCTCATTACAAAAGGTCCCATGACCCGAGCAAAGGCTAAGAGGCTCAAAGAAGCTGTTGGGGAAATACTTAAGCAAGGAACGCTTGTGGAACAGAAGGGAAAAGAGATGGGCACAACTACACTAGTTGTGATCCAAGTCCGAGAAGGCTAATGGGCTTGTAATCCAACCTTGTATTCTTTTTCCCTATCTCAAGTTTTGTCCCAATGGGTTTTCTTGAGATAGGTTTTTAATGAGGCATAGTTTGGATCACCTCACATCTAAGCCCATCAGCCGAGTCCAAAGAAGAAGAGGAGGAGCGTGTGAAGAAGAGTTCGAATTCAAACTTGGCCAGCTATCAAAGAACTAGTTCCTAGACACTTTAATGCTTTGTAGACTCACATGTGTTTCTCTTTATATTCGCTTGTAAACTCTCTTTTGAGACCATCTTATCTTTTAATCAAAATCTTTCTAAGTAAGATCAAACCCTCTTGTTGGTGTGTAATATCCTTCAAGTCCTTTCGATTCATCTTTGGTGTGTAATATCCTTAGTTGATTCGGAAACCTTTCATCAAGGGTCTTCCGCAACCCTTGGAGTCTTATCTAAACCCACAATCCTTGATACAATTCGCTTGTGTGCAAGGCTATCCCCTCTGATCCAGTTTAGTGAGTGTCGATTTCAGGGAGAATCATATTATCAGGTAACCCATAAACACTTTAAACCTTATCCCTAGAATAACCCTTTATGACACCTAGCCTAGATTGCCTTGCCTAGACTCTCTTTGATGATAACCACTGAGATTTTTAATGAATGTTCAAATGACAGTGAAGTGCTGATCAATCATCCATCCTCCGATGTGTCTGCTTCGAACTGGTGCTGCTCCTATAGGAAGGTGACAACGCGCTCAAAGCATCGTCCTTGTCTCTGAACTATGCGCTCCAAATCAGAATGTGCGTGTGATGATGTCGATGATGAGGTGTGGCCGGTCGAAACAGATGGCTGAAACTGAGCACGTGCTGCAGCTGCATCGCGCTTTGCCTTGGCCACTATGTATTGGCCGATGGTGAATGGTAGACGAGGCACAGATGGCAGAAACTCATCGGATTCCGGAGTCCATCGCGGACATCCTCCGTTACACAATCTCGGGACTGATGCTGAAGGTAAGCAGACTCACTGCTCCTCGGTGCCAGTGCAATACTTGTAACCGAACCAGTCTGGATCGAAAGCGGCACGAGAGATAGTGTGATCGCGAGAGAGATAGAGTAGGTCATACCAGACGTCGGGAAGTGGATCATCAGATGAGAAGTCAAATACTACAGCATGTAGTATCGCTGTAATAGCATTCTCGTAAGATGGAGTAGCGTCCTCACAACCATGTAAATCATGCTTCACTTTCACCATGTTCTATGCTATGATCCAGGCATAGCAGGCAAGTCGTGGGTCGTCCATAAATGGCTTCTGAAGTGTAATGAGCTCAGTCTTCAAAACACATCCCATGCTGGCTCTAGAGAAAATCGTGTGGGCTAAGAGTTTGTGCACAACTCTCACTGCAGGATGAGTAAAGAGGGCTGACTTGGATCTCCCGCTATCATAGACACCATGACCCATCTCTCTCCACAAGTCAAAATCGGGTTCCTCTTCAAGGTGAATGCCATCAGTGTATAGAAGCTTAAGAGCTTCACAAAGTGAAGGAATGGTGAGTGAGTATGTTTGTCCGCGGATAGAGAACGACAAGATGCCGTCAGATGCTCTGGGTTCCTCCTCTTCGTGTGGTGGAAGGTGACAGTTGCTAAGATCTTGCGGACTAGCTCGGGATAAGTTGGAAGGTTCAGCTCCATGTAGGGTCTCACCTTAAGTGCATCGATGTACCACATTACATCTTCTCTAATGCCAAGCATCTCGTGTGTATGATAATCAATGCAGGGCATCGGTTTGATGTTCAGCTTCTTGAAACGTCTTGCATAGTCCACTCTCGGGTTGATCTCTTTCCCAATGTATCGGATCTGTGATGGCTTGGGAATTGCTCGTGTTTCTCTTGAGTGCTGGAGCAGTCTCATCACGTAGTTTCTTCCTCTCTGTCTGGCTTGGTTCAGCATGTACTCTCCAAGAGTAACATCGTCGGGAATGTCCTCAGAGCTGTCACCAGTGCGACGGCTTCTTCGTGATCTGCTTTGTTCCATTTTTCCTACAAGATGAGATGATTCTTGGAAAAAGAGTGAATATGGATGCTGATTTTAACACATTAGCGATCAGTTATACTAATCATAGTATCAAGAGATTAGTTAAAACCACAAGCCAGCATAATTGACATTGAATCAAAGAAATCGAGTAGTTCATGGCCAGATTCTGATTTTTGATGTTCTCAACATAGAAATCTTCTAAAAATAGGTTTAAGTGAGCAATTTCTATGTCAAATCTATAGGTTACCTAATACTAATCACTAATCACACAAGACTAAATCAAATTCATCAATTTTTCTGTTCCAAATTCGTTTTTTATAAAGCATGTAGAATCCAAATTTCAAAAATCTCAACTCCTCTTAAGCTAGGTGTTAAAATCGATTTTTCAGATAACCTAGAAGGATAATCTATTGTCCTTAAGCTATTTCCACCATTAATAAACCAGGATTTGGGCTTTTTAAGAAAACCCTAAATTCCAAAATCAATTAAAAATGGCGAGTTTGAGCTTCATACCTTGCTGGAAAGAGAGATTTGATGATAGATTTGAAATCAGCTTTGAAAAGGAGTGAGGTTTGGGCCAAGAATCTCTTAAAAATCTTAAGAATTGAAAAAGATGTTTTATCTCCTAAATCTCCAAGTGTTTTGGAAGAGAAGAGAAAAAGGAGTTTTTGATCCAAAATGTGCATTTTCTTTCTTTAAAAAGAGTTTTTGTAGCAAAAACGAGAAATTTCCGGGAATTCAAAAGCTTACGGGAACTTATCTTTCTTGTCTTGTACGCAACAGGTGGTTTAAAACTGATGGAAAATCTTAACGGCCCTTTCCGGGAATGTTTCGGGAATCACCGGGAATCACCGGGAAACACCAGGTAATACTGGGAATCACCAGGAAACACCGGGTAACACCGGGAATCAGCGGAAAACACCAGGTAACACCAGGAATCACAGGGAAACACCGGGTAACACTGTGAATTACCGGGAAACACCGAGAACCTTTGAAAAGTGGCAGAAGTCCGAGTTCCTGTCTCAACGACCAACGGCCGCGGTCAGGAGACGCGCGACCACAGTGATTATAGGCTCGGTCGCGGTCACATTCAGGGTGCTGCTTTCAATGATGCCTTGGGCGCGGGTTGGTTGGTCGCGACCGCAGCCATTTTTCCTGCAGCCTTCGTCCAATCTTTCAGGTTTCTGTCGGGCCGAACAGCTAATTTTCTGATTTTTTTTTAATTTTCTGATTTTTTTTGTGTTTTTTGTTTTATAAAATACCTGAAACTAAAAGAAAAAGAAAACATAAATTGTAAAAAGGAAAAGAAAACTAAAAGAAAGAGTACCTAAATGGGTTGCCTCCCATTAATCGCTTTTGTTTTAAGTCGTTTAGCTCGACGTAGGCATGAAAAATCAGGCTGATTTAAATGGCACTCCACTTGATGTGCCTTTATCATTTCCGGTCGCTGGAGGTTTAACTTCTTCTCCTTGAGGAGCCGTCTTCTTTCCTTTGCTCTTCTTTCGGACTTTAACGTTGTTTAAAACCCTTTTGGTGTTTTTGATCAGCTCCTGGATTTGGTCCTCGCTAGTTTCCGTTGCATCTGGTGGAATGATGATCTTGATCTTTGCAAAAGCTCTCAGCTTCTCCTTTTCTTTCTCTTTTGGCCGATTTCCTTTGCTTGGAAAATCATCTAGTACAATCGGATAAAACCTTCTGCGATCTACATTGAGGAAGACATCATGCCGGTTCGCGTGATCAATTACTGCTCCTACAGTAGCTAAAAATGGTCTCCTAAATATGAGTGGTCTCTCCTCGTCTTGATCCATTTCCAGGACTTGGAAATCTGTTAGAACAATCTTGTCTCCTACTAGAACTTGTAGATCATGAATCGCCCCTTCAGTATCTTTTTGAGATGAATCTCCAAAGATTGACCGTCGATGTCTTTAAGGTTTTTATGCCCAATTGTTTGGCAAATGTCTTTGACATGATGTTGACATTTGCTCCGGAATCGCACAGACAGTCTGTGAACCTGATTCCTGAAATGAAACATTGGAAAACAAAACGTCCTGGATCGTCGGATTTTGTAAGCCTTTGAAACGGTGAAGGTTGAGGTTCCTTGAATGGTGGTTGTTTGGCATCGACATCCTTGTAAAGTGGTACAAAGATTGGGGTTTCTTCATCCTTTCCATCGGTTCTGGCTTCTTCTTCGGGCAGTGTGGTTATGGCATTGCAACTCTTCCGGGAAGAGCTCCACTTTGTGTCTTCATAGAGTCGGCTGTTTGGGCAACTTGTACGTCTAGCTTTTGGACGTGCGAAGAGAAAGCTTCAAACTTCCTGTGCAGGTCATTGTACATGCAGTCAACCTTCACGTTCATGTCCTTAGATGCTTTCTCGTTTGTCATAACGAGCTGTTGGATGGACTGTTCAAGTCTTCCGATTTGTGAAGCTAGCTGGTTCGTCGTGACTCCTTGCTGTTGTACAAATTGATTGTTAAAACCTGTACCTTGATAGTTATATGGCTGTCGCGGTTGATAAGCTCCTGTCCCTCCGAAATTTCCACTTTGGAACTTGTTTTGGAACTAGTACTGATCTTGAGGATTCTCCACATTTGGATTGCGGTAAGAGAGATTGTTGTAATTCGCATTACGGAAGTTGTTGTTGAAGCCATTGTTGAAGCGATTTGGATATGGTGCTTGTGCTCCTACATAGTTCACTTCTTCTTCTTGAAAAGCTGGATTAATGTGATCGATATCACTAGGTCCTTCATCTTCTTCACCATTGTTGGTCTCACAAGCATGGATTGGGCGATTGTTGCTTTTCAAAAGCTCACTCATCATGTTCTTCAACTCGGTTATCTCCGTGTTGTCTGTTCCGGTTTGCATTGTCGAGCGATCATATTCAGGACAATCATTGCTATTGGCTTGAGCCAAATTCTCGATGAGGACTCTTCCTTGTGCTATCGTATTTTGTCCAAAATCTCCATTGCTAGCTGTATCAAGCGAAAGTTTGTATTTTGGTTGCAAACCTCGGTAAAATGTGCTAAGTGATGCGTGTCAACTGCGTGAGGGAACAAGTTTTACCCTTAACAAAAACAAATGAAAGCCGCAAGTGCACAGCTAATCAGTTGTAGTATTTAGGGATCGAATCCACAGAGATTTGTGTGCCTGGTATTCTTCTACGGTTTCTAACTTTATGTCTAGACTAGATTGGTTTTAGATGTTGGTTGTTTTTCACGGATTAAACTAAAACTAAAGAAAGCGAATAAATCTATCCTAGAAAACAAGTAGAAAAATCGAATAGAAAGCAAGTAGAAAAATCGAATAGAAAGCAAGTAGAGCAAGCAAAATATCAAACTAAAACAATTGAAATGCGGATCTAAATAAGCAAGTAAACATCAATTGGTTTGTAAACTATGGCTAAAAACGCTGAGCTTTTGGGAACTCTACAGGGATCATAATCGGTTTTAACACTAGGGTAGATAGATTGGGATTGACGAATATCGATATATAGGGTTCTAGAGCTAGAGTATTACTACGTCACTGTCGTGATCATAACCAACTGTTTCTCGCAACCCTGACCAGTAGGTTTCCACTCTGGCCCTGGAAGGGAGAGAACGCAAGAGCTGCACAAGACTCGTCAATACTCACGATCTCGCCGCAGGTAGGTTTCCACTCCTACGGAAAAATCGCCTGTTTCATTCTAGGGCTGATACTTAATGAAAACTTTCGCAACACTAACTATCTAGATCAGATACTAGGTGATCAATCAAGCATACATGCAATAAGAACAAGAATAAATAGAGAACAAAGTTGAAATCCCAGATCTATAAACCTAGATGTCTTAATCGATTATGAGAGCCCCTTTTGGGAACCCTAAGCCCAACTCGGGATCTACTCAGACATGGCTGAGGTCGACATCATCATTGGTTTTAATAAAAGTAATCAAAAACAGTAAAGAAAAGAGATGAAGAAAGCTTCTCTATTCAAGAACTCAGACTTGAACAATCTTCTACAAAAATCGCATAAAACGGCTAAAGGAAAAGGGTTTCTGTAAAGTATGAAGGGTGGTCTCTAAAAACGACCTAAATGACAAGTATTTATAGTCTTCAATACTCCATGGTCTCTAGGGTTCCGGAATTGAGGCTGAGAATGACTTTGGGCTTCAGAAATATGGGCTTTAGTTCATATTTAGCCGGCCGCGGTCGGGAATGACGTGACTGCGGGAAATAGGTGGCTGGCCGCGGTCGGGAGGCTTGTGACCACGGGGAATGGGCTGTTGGTCGCGGTCACGTGACTTGCTGGCCGTCTTCGAGTGGCTCCGGGGCTAATGAAATATCTTGAGATCCAACCGTTGGAATGTCTCCAAACCAAGTGCATTTGAAAGCTGGTTGATTCTTCTATAAGTTGTCCAATTTTGAGGGTGATCAGACGGTGAGAAGATCTTCGTCTCTCCATGAGAGTTCTGACGGTCTGCATTTATCCAAAAGAGTCTTTTTGTTCCAATTTGTGCCTCTTTATCCCAAATTACCTGAAAAGTTTTTTAAAATCCGTAAACATAGAAATCTTTTGAAAACCTTTGAAAATGGAGTAAAAACACCTGTAAAAGACATTAAAGTGATCCATAAAAATGGTCAAAATCCGGTGTTATCAACTCCCCCAGACTTAGTCTTTTGTTTGTCCTCAAACAAAACAAAGGCTAAATCTCGGCGAGAGGTTTGAAAACGCAGGAACTAAACAAAATCTCAGAGACCAAACTTCTAGACCAATATCAATCAGTATGCATCAATCGGGAATAGCCTAGAAAATTCTTACTAGCAATACAGGCATAACTAGTCCGTTAATCCGTCATGCGGAAATCTATGCACTAAGATCTAACTTCCAGTCATCTAGCTCTTAACATTCATTAAAAATCTCGGTGGTTCTCATCAGAGAGAGTCTAGGCAAGGCAATCTAGGCGAGGTGTCAAAAAGAGTTATTCTAGGGGTAAGCCTTAAAGTGTTTACGGGTTACCTGAAGATCTGGAGAATGCAAGATATTATGCAAAACCGCAAGAGAGAGTGAAGCTGTTGGTACCCACAGTTTTCAGTCACTTTCTTCTTGCCATATATTCCTGGTCTTCTTCCTCAGGTTCTCTCCTAACTCCCCCAGACTTAGATTTTTGTAAATCTTTCAAAACCATAGCTCCTTAAACGAATAGTGGTTGCTTATTGCTCCACAAATTTCAACAATCTAAGACTCATTAGGCTTTTTGTTTTCCTCTCTCTTTTCATTCGTTCGTTTTTTTTTTTAATGAAGAGAGGAACACCTTTAGATATAGAGTCATAGAGAGCACGAAATTACCAGTTAAGATTTGTCTTGTAAAGCTTCATGAGGTTTTTGATACTCTTCCTTCCCAATTCCATTCAGTCTCCTTTGTGAGTGACTGAAAACTGCTTCGCTCCTCTTCTCTCCGACGTTTTTGCACATAAACTAGAGAGAGAATTCATGAGGATTGAAAACAATGGTTTTGGGTTTTGCACATATCTGCTGGTCATCTAGGACGACAAAGAGTGGTAAAAGTGAGGGTAAAAGATGTCCTAGATGTGTATGTCGATGCCTGCCTAAAATCAATGATGAGAAAATTTGATGTCAATATTAAGGTCAAATAAAATGAGCAAGTATATCCTGTTAGAAAGAATCTCCATGAATAGAAGTCCTCTGGTGGGAGTTCGTAGTGCAAGTACTCTAGCTACCGCCTAGTCTAGTGCTAACCACAAATAAGCTATCTTGCATAGTGTAGAAGCGTGCAGGTCTAAATCATCATAGTTTTGTGTCAAACATTCCTGAAAAATACTTAATGTTGAATAGGTTACATATTAAAATTTAAAAAGAGCTTGAAATTTGAAAGCAAAAGCAAGAAAATGATTAGTACGGATGGACATCCTCCCCCAGACTTAAATAACACTGTCCCCAGTGTGAAAAAGTTGGTGAGAAAATGGTGAATAAAAGCGAAATAAAATAAGATAAAAGAAAAGAAAATGATGATAGAACCGTGATGGCAGTGAAGTACTGATCAATCACTCATCCTCCGATGTGTCTGCTGCGAACTGGTGCTGCTCCTGTAGGAAAGTGACAACGCGCTCAAAGCGTCGTCCCTGTCTCTCAACTCTGCGCTCCAGATCAGAATGTGTGTGCGATGATCTCGATGATGAGGTGTGGCCGGTCGAAACAGATGGCTGAAAGTGAGCACGGGCCGCAGCTGCATCGCGTTTTGCCTTGGCCACTATGTATTGGCCAATGGTGAATGGTAGACGAGGTACAGATGGCAGAAACTCATCGGGTTCCAGAGTCCATCGCGGACGTCCTCCGTTACACAATCTCGGGACTGATGCCGAAGGCAAGCAGACTCGGTGCTCCTCGGTGCCAGTGCAATACTTGTAACCAAACCTGTCTGGATCGAAAGCGGCACGAGAGAGAGATAAATTAGGTCATACCAGACATCGAGAAGTGGATCATCAGATGAGAAATCGAATCCTACAGCCTGTAGTATCGCTGTAATAGCAGTACCGTAAGCTGGAGTAGCGTCCTCGCAACCATGTAAATCATGCTTCACCTTTACCATGTTCTGTGCTATGATCCAGGCAAAGCAGGCAAGTCGTGGGTCGTCCATAAATGGCATCTAAAGTGTAATGAGCTCGGTCTTCAAAACACATCCCATGTTGGCTCTAGAGAAAATCGTGTGTGCTACGATTTTGTGCACAACTCTCACTGCAGGATGAGTAAGTAGGGCTGACTTGAATATCCCGCTATCATAGACTCCATGACCCATCTATCTCCACAAGTTAAAATCGGGTTCATCTTCAAGTTAAATGCCATCGGTGTATGGAAGCTTAAGAGCCTCACAAAGTGCAGAAATGGTGAGCGAGTAAGGCTGTCCGCGGATAGAGAATGACAAGATGCCATATGATGCTCTGGGGTTCCTCCTCTTCGTGTGGTGAAGTGTAATAGTTGCTAAGAACTCGCGGACTAGCTCAGGATAAGTTGGAAGGTTCAGCTCCATGTAGGGTCTCAGCTTAAGTGCATCGATGTACCAGATTACATCTTCTCTGATTCCAAGCATCTCAAGTGTATGATATTCAATGCAAGGCGTGGGCTTGATGTTCAGCTTCTTGAAAACGTCTTGCATAGTCCACTCTCGGGTTATCTCCTTGCCAATGTATCGGATCTGTGGTGGCTCTGGAGTTGCTCGTGTTTCTCTTGAGTGCTGGAGCAATCTCATCAAATAGTTTCTTCTTCTCGGTCTGGCTTGGTTCAGCATGTACTCTCCTAGAGTAGCATCATCGGGAATGTCCTCAGAGCTGTCACCAGTGCGACGGCTGATAACACCGTATTTTGACCACTTTTATGGATCGTTTTGAAATACTTTTTCTATTTTTTAATTGCTTTTAAGTACTTTTATCACGTTTTTCTAGTATTTGTAGTTCCAAGACTCTTTTCAGGAAACTTAGGGAAAAGCTTAACAAAATGGATAGAAAACCAGATTTCAGCTCAGAGTCAAACCGTCAGAAGTTCACCCCTGATTGAAGGACTTCTCACCGTCTGATCCAGCTCAAATTTGGAGACCTTAAAGATGGAAGTATCAGCTTTCCAGTGCACTTTACAGCTTGGCAATCCAATGGTTCAATCAAAAGATACGCGAAGAGCAAGATGTCCCGTAAACCAGCTGGCCAGCACTTCCACCCGCGGCCAACAAGCATTTTCCCGCGGTCAGGAGCATCCTGACCGCGGCAAACCACTCATTCCCCGCGGTCAGAGCACTCCCGACCGCGGCCTTCAACCTCCAAGCCCAAAAAGCCCTTTTCTGAAGCCCACATTTGGAGAAACCCTAAGTGACGTCCAGAGAGGTCTTGAGCACTATAAATACATGTCTTAGGAGCCCTAGAAATCGTATAACCTATCACCACCGAAATATGTACTTCATATTTTTATTGTTTTTGCTTTAGCTTTTAGGGAGAGAGAGATTTGTTCTCTTGAACCCTTGTTCTTTCTTTATCAATTTCGGTCTACAAACACTTTTGATGCGAGATATGTCTCAGATCTGAACCTCAAGTGATGTGCTTGGATCCAGCCTAGAGATCTCGTCGGTTAAAGAATGAAACATGCAAGACTAGACACCTAAACCCACTAATCTCCCTTGAAAGCACCCTAATCTACTCATCTAAAGCCGCTTAAACGACTACTCACTAATCATAACGAGCTCACTAAGTCTTTTGCAAGACGTGTAGCTTGTCATGATGAGGAGTTTGATGTTTGATGATAAAGGAAATAAAGAAAGAACAAGATTTCTGATGCAAAAACGAGATATCGGATTAGATTAATCAAGTTTCACCAAAGAGGTAAGTTCTTAGAGCTAAAACAGATATATCCCACTCCTCCTAGGTTTTTAGTCTCAAAATGTATTTATAGCAAAGGGAAAGTGTCGCGGGTCAGCCCGGAACAAACCGGGTACTGAACCGCGTTCTTGGGTTGATGGGGGAGCACCACGGCGTGTCGGAGAGTGAAGCCGAGGTCTTCATGTCGAGGAATGCACGTGAGTCCAGATCCAAATGAAGATCTCGTGAAGAACACGTCAAGAACATGCATGAACCCTAGTCTTTGATCCATCTTCACGTGTGTGTTCTTGAGCCGCCTTGTTCTTGATTCTGGGTTTCTGACGATGGACCTCGGCATAAAATGCCGAGGCGCTTGGTAGTCGAGGGGTTCGGGAGAACAGGGTCCGGCATGCACGCCGAGGTCATTACACCGAGGTACATGTTCAACACTTAGTCGTTTCCAGCTTCATTTCTTATGTGTGCATGCCTTGATTCCAACGTGCTGAGGCGTCAGCATGAGGCCTAGTTCAGAATACTCCCAAAATATGAGCCTTAACTTGGCCGATGTCGAGGTAATGATACCGAGCCCTGAGAAAATACTTAGCGCGTATCGCAACTAATTTGGGCTCGTATCGACCATGTTGCCTTCCGGAGACAGTAACTTTGAATCCAAGACTCCTAAAGCTCTGGGACCAGTTCCATAGGCAAGATGACTCAATAAGCTCTAACTTTGGTGAAGAAACCGTCAGAGCTTGGGAAGTGGAAGGCTTCCTGGATTTCACATCTTTGAACCGCATTGGAATCACCGGAAAATAAGCTTTTTGGACCGATGTGAACTCCGGAGACTTTATTTTTCGAACCACTGCTCCGAACTGAGCGATACCAACTGTTCTGAAAAGGTCCTTCACAGATCTCAAACTTTGATGAAGACAGGGCAAGCTGATTCGGTCCGGAAAGGCTCCGTCCGCCGTGACCTTTGGACTCCGCTGTTCGGTTCTCGGATGCGCGTAATGTTGGTGCATCTTCCGGAGGCTGTATCTTTCTCCCCACTAGTCCGAATTGGATGATTCCAACTGTTCTGGGATCTTTGCTTGATTATCTCCAACTTTGCTGAAGACCCCGCCAACTGGTTTGGACCGGAAGGTTCCCCGGATTGCAGATCTTTGAAATGCGCGGACAAGGACAAATTTTGGTCGAGAAAAGCTTCCCGCGGTAAGGAAAATGACCGACGACTGTGTACCGCGGTAAGCTTTTTGGTCGTAAAAATTCCCTCGCCTCGGCCAAAAACTCAACCCGTGGTATTTTGCACCCGATCTTCGACCCAGGCTGATTTTGGTCGATCGGTAAGGACTTTGGCCGGTAATGGTCGATCGGTAAGGATTTTGGCCGGTAATGAGCGATCGGTAAGGATTTTGACCGAGGTTTCTGTCCGTCCGGTACGCGATTTGGCCGAGAAATTCCTCCAAGCGGTTTTCACCATTTTTGACCCTTTTCTTCACCGTCTTCTTCTCTGCTCCTCTTCTTAAGCTCCAAATGATTCCCAAACCACCTGATAAAGACTTCAAAACATGCAAAACTCTTTGGAACCTAATGCAAGCCCTAAATCCTATTTTCATGCCTAAAGACTCAATTTACATGGGAAAACACATGATGAGGACTCTAAAATGCACTTCAAATGATGTAAAATATAGACATATCAGTGCTTCATAGAAGTTGGAGAGCATTGGATCACGGATTCATAGCAACTGGAATTCGTGGAATTCAGACGCGTGAGCAGAGAGTTAAGCTCGTCGGAAGTAACCCTTGTCTCGCTGATGTTTTGAACCAAGCCGATAAGCTCTGAAGAATGCGAAGGACGGTGCACTTCCAGGCCGATTCAGTTTCCGGGGCCTTCATGAGAATCAGAAACATTTGAGTCTTCTTTCCAGACATCCAAGATCATCCAGTTCAGAGCTATGAGCAGGAAGATACGGTCTCCGGAATGGACATATGTATAGATGGCCCTCTCTGATCGTGTAAATGCATTGCGAAGATGAGCCCTCCAGGAAGCCTTCCACTTCCCAAGCACCGAAGCTTCCTTCACAAACGTTGGAGATAAATGAGTCCTCTGTCTTCTGCAACCGGAATCACTCAATTCGAACAAGTCTCCAGGAAGTTACACTCTCCGGATTGCGAGATGGTCCAGACAGCCTAAAATGACTAAGTTAAACATGCCGCGATGGAATGTCACCGTCCACACTTGGCCGTGGCAACTTTTGCACACCCTCGGTGAATGACGCGATCTTCATGCCACGGTCTACACTTGACCGTAGCAAACACACACTTGGCTGAGAAGAACTTTGCAACCATTCGGCGGAAGACACGGCCTAAATGCCACGGTCTGAGGCTTGACCGTGGCAACTTCTTGCAACCTTCGGCGATTGGCACGGGCTGAATGCCACGGTCTGGGACTTGACCGTGGCAAATGAACAATTGGCTGGAGACAACTTTTACACAGCTTCGAGTTTTGACACGGTTTCAATGCCACGGTCTGAGACTTGACCGTGGCAAACAAATACTTGGCTGGGAAGGATTTCACATGCATACGGGTTTTGACACGGTCTGAATGCCACGATCTAGGGGCTTGACCGTGGCAACTTTTACACATCTTCGGCGTTTGACACGGTGACTTGCCACGGGTTTCAGACGAAGCTTGATCAGACCGTGGCATCAAATGGACCCAAGAACACAAGTGAAGGATTGCCACGGTCACACCAGGAACACACCAGACCGTGGCAAACACATACTTGCCCATCAAGGCCGGGTCAGTACCCCGTTTGTTCCGGGTTGACCCGGTTCGCCCAAGTCTTCTATATAAGGTTTTTAGACCTAATTTGTGAGGAACTTTTAATCTACTTTTAGTTTCCTTTCCCCTTTTGTGAAAAACAACTTGTCTTACCTTGATTTGAGAGTTTAATATCGATTTGAAGAGTCTTTTTGTCTTGTTCCATCATTTCTTATCATCAAATCACACTTCTAATCATGATTAACAACACATCTTGCAAAGGATCTAGTGTATTAATCATGATTAGTGAGTAAATCCCATATTAAGGTCTTAGATATGTAGATTAGGGTTCTTAGGTGGTAGATTAGTGAGCTTAGGGGTTAGATCATGCATATTCCATTCTCTACAACTTGTTCTCTATGCTAGATCCATACAAATCATATGTGGTCTAGATTCTGGGCATTTCATGCACCAAAAGTGTTTGATGAAATGCCTGAACCAAAGTTGTTAGAGGTTTAAGTATTATTCATCATGGGAATGATTGCTTACATGCTTAAATGACAGATTAAACTGGTTGTTAATGCTTGCTGATTCATGTTTCACTAATGATGATTAGGTTAGAAAATGATTTGGCAAAGAAGTTAATACCTTCACGAGAGGATTAGCTTAATCAATGATGTTTATGTTGAATGGCTTGCTTGATCATAAAATTCATTAGCTCATTAGTTTATCACTGAAAGCACCCTAATCCACTATCATGTCTAAGACCTTTCTCATCATCATTCATTCATTCTCATCAATTGTCATTGTTTAGTTCTTGTTTAGTCATTGCCATTAGTCTTTAATCCTGTTTAAGTTTGTAGTTGTCTTTAGTTAACCAAAATCACTCTTGTTTGCTTGAATTAAGAACTTGATCACATAGTTTAGTGTCTAACACCACATCTGGATTGATAAACCTCTTTGTGCTACTTTGACAAGGGGATTGATAGCCCTGAGACCCTAAAAAGTCTTGTCTATCAATTGGTGCCGTTGCCAAATTGTGGTTGATTAGCATTAAGCTCTGATCTGTTCTTGAGATCAAGTGCTTACTTTCTTGTTTTTACTGATTACTTTCAAGTTCTGTTTGTGATTTCAGGTGTATGAACACCAGGTCTAGATCAAGAAGCTGTGGTCCACCTTTCCCTCTCAACGACAACATCAACCTTTTGGTACCAAGGAGGAGAAGGGACAGACGTGGTAGACAGATTGATCAGGCTGACATGGAAGAACAAAGAGATCACGTGGTAGATATAGAACAACCGGTTCAGGAGCAACAGGCTCAGGGTAATGGAGCTGGTAATGGAGTTGGTCAAGGGCTTCATCAGGGTAATGTTCATCAGGAACAGGTGCACCATCAACAAGCTTATGTCCACCAGGGACAAGCTCAATCTCATCAACAGAGGCATCAGGCCAATGTTCAGCAAAGACAACAAGTGCACCACCAACCCCACCCTTTCCAACAACAACAAAGAAGATATGAGCAACCCCAAGTCTATGTTGGAGAGAATGACAGGGCCAATGCTCATCAGTATAGAGCTGGTATTCAGGCACCACCTGTGCAAAACAACAACTTTGAAGTGAAGGCATCATTGCTGAATATGGTCCAGAACTCAAAGTTCCATGGGTTGGCAATGGAAGATCCCTTGGAACACTTGGACTAGTTTGATAAGGTGTGTGATCTGACCAAGATAAATGGAGTTTCAGAAGACAGCTTTAAGCTAAGACTATTCCCATTCAGTCTTGGTGACAAAGCTCATCAATGGGAGAAGAATCTTCCAAGAGGCTCCATTCAAACCTGGGAGCAATGCAAGCAAGCCTTCTTATCTAAGTTCTTCTCCACCTCAAGAACTGCAAAACTGAGGAACCAAATCTCTAGCTTCACTCAGCACAGCAATGACAGTTTTGGTGAAGCATATGAGAGATTCAGGAGCTACACAAACCAATGCCCACACCATGGGTTTAGTGAGGCTTCTCTTCTCAGCACACTTTATAGGGGAGCTCTTCCCAAGATTAGAAACCAGCTGGATACTGTTTCCAATGGGAACTTTCTGGGTAAAGAGATACATGCGACTTTAGAGCTAGTGGAGAACTTAGCATTGAGCAATGATACTTATGGTGAAGACTATGACATATCAAATAGGTCTGAAGGTTCAAGCTCAGAACTGAGGCTCTCTAGGGAAGTTAAGGAGTTGAGGAGTGAATTGGACAAGCTGAAATTCACCACTCAGAAGCCAATGCATTTTGTTGGAGAGTATGAGGAACCTTCTCAAATCTTTGAGAACATAAGTGAAGAAGGTCTTACCCAAGAGGAGCTCAACTACATTGGGAATCAGAGGTTCCAGAGATATCAGTATGGTAATGCCAATCCAAACCTTTCTTACAGGAACACCAATGTAGCTAACCCACAAGACCAGGTCTATCCCAATTCTCAAGCTCCAAAGAACTTTGTTCCCAAGAACAACTTTCAAGGGTCATTACAACCCAAGAATCAGTTTGGTCAGAATCAGAGTTTTGGTCAGCAACAGCAACCATTTCAGGGCACTGGTTACACTTCACAGCAGCCAAAGGCACCACCAGGCTTTGGTCCACCACAGTTCCAACAGCAGGCACCGGTTCAACAACAGTTTCAGCCACCAATGGTTCAACAGCAGCCACAGATGGGTACAGATATGGTTGGTATTCTGCAACAACTACTTCAGGGTCAACAGATCTTTGCAAGCCAGAATGCAGCTATGCAGCAGGAAATCAAGGAACTGAAGCAGAACCAGGCATCAAGCTCAAGGAACCAAGGTCACCTACCTGGAAAACCAGAACCCAACCCCAAAGAATATGCCAAGGCCATTACACTGAGGAGTGGAAAAGAGTTACCTGGTATTGAGAACAACAATGTGATCATTGAGTACAATGATCAAACTGAGGGGGAGGCAGCCTTAAAGGATGATCAAGTTGCTGAGAAACCAAGGACAGAAAAGGGTAAAGAAGCAGCAAAGGAACCAGAACCAGAGAATAAATATGTGCCACCACCTCCATACCAACCCAAGCTCCCATTTCCAGGGAGATTCAAGAAGCAACTAGTGGATAAGGCAAGAGCTGTATTTGAGAAGGCACTCAAGGAGACACCACTCACAATGCCTCTCATTGATGCATTCTTAATGATGCCAAAGATGGGGAAGTTCTTGAAGGATGCCATTCTGAACAAGACAAAAGAGCTTCAAGGCATGGTAGTACTAAGTCATGAATATAGTGCTATCATTCAGAAGAAGTCCATTCCAAGGAAGTTAACTGATCCAGGGAGCTTCACACTCCCTTGTGCCATTGGACCTCTTCTATTCTCTGGATGTCTTTGTGATCTAGGAGCATCAGTCAGCTTGATGCCATTCTCAATATCTAAGAAGCTGGGCTTTAGAGTCTTCAAACCTGCAAGGATCTCTCTTATCCTTGCAGATAGATCAGTTAGATTGCCTGTTGGTATGTTTGAAGATCTACCTGTCAAGATTGGTGGTTTTGAGGTTCCAACCGATTTTGTTGTGCTGGAAATGGATGAGGAACCAATAGATCCTCTTATCTTGGGCAGACCATTCTTAGCAACTGCAGGAGCTATTATTGATGTGAGAGGTGGGATAATAGAGCTTCAACTTGGGTCTGAAAAGCTCAAGTTTTATGTGAATGAGATGATGAAGAAACCCACCATTGAAGGTCAATGTTTCTATGTCGAGACAATGGATCAGTTGGCTGATGAGTTGCTTGAGGAGCTGAACACTGAGGATCCTCTTCAAGGTGCTCTAACTCAAGAACAAGGAGACAATGGGCTCTTAGCTGAAGCAAGTGAAGGGTATAAGCTGTATTTGGACAATGCAAGAGAGCTGGGTCCTGAGACAAGGTTTTTGGAGCTGGAACAAAGTGGTTCTGAGGTTTTTGCAATCAAAGGATCAGACACCAGCCAAAGCAGCTTGGACCAGGACTGGAATGAGGCTGATGTACCCCCTGTGAGCTCAAGCCTCTACCAACAGGGCTCAGGTATGCTTTCTTAGGCTTAAACTCCACATATCCCGTCATTATCAATGATAGCCTATTAGAGGATCAAGAGAGTGCATTGCTTAATAAAATAAGAAAGTTCAGGAGAGCCATAGGGTATTCTTTGGCTGATATTAGAGGGATCTCTCCTGGCATTTGTACCCACAGGATCCACCTAGAGGACCAATCTATGTCCTCTATTGAGCATCAACGAAGACTTAACCCCAACCTTAGGGAAGTGGTTAAGAAGGAGATACTAAAACTTCTTGAGGCAGGGATAATTTACCCAATCTCTGACTCAAGATGGGTGTCTCCTGTTCATGTTGTGCCCAAGAAGGGTGGGATCACAGTGGTGAAAAACGATAAGGATGAACTCATAGCTCAAAGAACCATAACCGGCCATCGCATGTGCATTGACTATAGGAAATTGAATTCTGCTTCTAGAAAAGATCATTTCCCTTTACCATTCATTGATCAAATGCTTGAAAGGTTAGCTAATCATCCTTATTTTTGTTTTCTCGATGGGTACTCTGGATTTTTTCAAATTCCCATAGATCCAAGAGATCAAGAGAAAACAACATTCACATGCCCTTATGGCACTTATGCTTATAGGAGAAAGCCTTCGGTTTATGTAATGCACCGGCCACTTTTCAAAGATGTATGATGCACATTTTCTCTGACATTATTGAAGAGAAAGTTGAGGTGTTCATGGATGACTTTAATGTCTATGGCTCCTCCTTCTCGGATTGTCTCTCTAATTTGACACAGGTGTTGGAGAGATGTGAGCAACACAACTTGGTGCTGAACTGGGAGAAGTGTCATTTCATGGTGCAAGAAGGAATAGTTCTTGGGCACAAGATATCTGAGAAGGGTATTGAGGTTGATAGAGCAAAGGTAGAAGTAATGGTGAACCTGCAAACCCCCACTTCAGTCAAAGGGATAAGGAGTTTCCTTGGGCATGCAGGGTTTTATAGAAGATTCATAAAAGACTTCTCAAGAATTGCCAGGCCCTTGACAAGACTGTTGTGCAAAGAAGTGGATTTCATCTTTGATGTTGAATGTGAAGAAGCCTTTAAGTTGATCAAGGAGGCATTGGTTAGTGCACCAATAGTTCAGGCACCAGACTGGTCCCTTTTGAGGTCATGACAGATGCATCTGACTTTGCTGTTGGAGCAGTACTTGGACAAAAGAAAGACAAGAAGCTACATGTCATCTACTATGCCAGTAGAACACTTGACTCTGCACAAGAGAAGTATGCTACTACTGAAAAGGAAATGCTGGCAATAGTTTTTACCTTTGATAAGTTCAGAAGCTACCTGGTGGGATCAAAAGTCATAGTATATACTGATCATGCAGCCCTCAGGTACTTGATGACCAAGAAAGATGCCAAGCCAAGGCTGTTAAGATGGGTTTTATTGCTCCAAGAGTTTGATATGGAAGTGCTTGATAAAAAGGGCATTGAGAATGGGGCTGCAGACCATCTCTCAAGGTTGAGGATTGAAGAAAAGGTCCCTATAGATGATGCTTTGCCTGAAGAGTCTCTGATGGTGCTCCATTCCTACTTGGAGTTTGAGGAAGTAGAGAGCATTCAAGAAAAGAGGATGCCTTGGTTTGCAGACATAGTGAATTATCTTGCATGTGGGGTGGAGCCTCCTGAATTAGATGCCTACAAGAGGAAGAAGTTCTTCAGAGATGTCCAGAGATACCATTGGGATGAGCCCTACCTCTATGTTCTGAACAAGGATCAGCTGTATAGAAGGTGTCTTGCTGAAGAGGAGATGCAACCTGTGTTGCAAGAATGTCATGGTTCTGCTTTTGGAGGTCACATGGGGGCATTCAAAACTGTGGGAAAGGTTCTTCAGAGTGGGTTTTGGTGGCCCACAATGTTCAAAGATGCTCATTTGGTGGTTTCAGCATGTGATGCCTGTCAGAGGCATGGGAACATATCTAAGAGGAGTGAGATGCCTCAAAACCCCATTCTAGAAGTTGAGATCTTTGATTGCTGTGGGATTGACTTTATGGGACCCTTCATTTCATCATATGGGAATCAGTATATACTTGTTGTTGTGGACTATGTGTCCAAATGGGTTGAGGCCATTGCTTCCCCTACCAATGATTCCAAGGTTGTAGTGAAGCTGTTCAAGATCATTAACTTCCCAAGGTTTGGAGTCCCAAGGGTTGTTATCTCTGATGGAGGATCTCATTTTGTGAACAAGACTCTGGAAGGTTTATTGAGAAAGCATGGAGTGAAACACAAGATAGCTACTACTTATCATCCTCAAACTAGTGGCCAGGTTGAAGTATCCAATAGACAGATCAAAGCCATTCTTGAGAGGACTGTTAGCTCAAGCAGAAAAGATTGGAGCAAAAGGCTAGATGATGCATTGTGGGCTTATAGGACTGCCTTTAAAACTCCAATTGGGACATCACCATTCAGTCTGCTATATGGGAAGAGCTGCCACCTTCCTGTTGAGCTGGAATACAAGGCCATGTGGGCTGTGAAGTTGCTGAACTTTGATATCAAGACAGCTCAAGAGAAAAGGATCATGCAACTCCATGAACTTGAGGAGATTAGGCTTGAGGCTTTTGAAAGCTCAAAGATCTATAAGGAGAAGACCAAGGTTCTGCATGATCAAAAGATTCTGAAAAGGGAGTTCAAGTATGGTGATTTGGTCTTGCAGTTCAACTCTAGACTTAAGTTGTTTCCAGGAAAACTTAAGTCTAGATGGTCTGGTCCCTTTAAGGTTCTTGAAGTGAGGCCATATGGAGCTGTTGTCTTGGAAGGAAAGAATGGTCAAGAGTTTGTGGTAAATGGCCAAAGGATCAAGCACTATTTGGTTTCACAAATGAAGGAGGAAGCTACATCAGTTCCTCTTCTTGATCCACCAGCTTGTTAAACAGGTTCCAAAGTCAAACTTAGAGACTTTAAACAAAGTGCTCTTGGGAGACACCCCAAGCTTATCCTTTGTAAATATGCTTTTGATCTTTTGATTCCTTTCTTTTTATGTTTTAGGATGTTTTGATGGGTTTGTTTAGTGTCTACAGGTGTTAGGTGTGAGTCTGAACCTTTGGAAAGTGAATGCAGAACGAAAAGAGATGAAGGAATGGAAACAAGCTTGTGCTCGGCCTTTGACATGGGCACCGGCCACGGTCAAGAACAAGGCGTGGCAAGCCTCTTTGTGCTGCCACGGGGAGACAATCACGGTCTCAAGGCCAGGCCGTGGCAAAAGAAGCATACGTTCGGCGATTGCCACGGCCTTGTGACATGGAACGTAGGCGGCCGTGGCAAAAGAAAAAGAGGAATGAACAAGGCTCGGGGTTTGCCACAGTTGGGATTGCCGCGGGAAGGAGCCAGACCGTGGCAAAGTACACAGAAATCCCCTTTGTTCGGTGATTGACACGGGCCACAAGACACGGACTGAGGACGCGGCCGTGGCAAAATATGCAAGGGTTCGGTGATTGCCACGGGTAAAAGGCACGGGACACAGAAGGCCGTGGCCAAGAAGGAAAAGAAGAAGAAGAGGAGGACCTGGTTCGGGCTTTGCCACGGTGGGAATGGCACGAGATGGAAGGAGACCGTGGCAAAAAGAAAAGAGGACTAAGTGATGCGGGTTGTAAACGGGGTTGTTGTTTTCGTTTTATTAAGCTTCAGGTTTTAAATTTATAACCCCTAAATGTCTGCAAGTGCACAGATGTGCACTGTAGTACTTAGGGTATCGATCCACAGAGACTTAGTTGTTTCAGTACGAATTCAACGCAACGCTTAAATCAGATTAGAACTAAATGGTTTGGGTTTTGGTTTTGGGTTTTGGTTGTCACTAAATCTAAACTAGAAAGCAAAGAAAACAAAAGCAATTGAAGGCAATTAAAACAAGTAAAAAGCGGTTAAACCAAGGCTAATGAAAGCAGGTAATAAGCGAATAAATCAAAGACAAATTGAAAGCAGGAAAAATCGAATAAGAAGCAAAAGGTGTAAGCAATGAAAGACAAACGTTGGGGCTCAAGGGGTTTTGCAGGGGTTCAAGGACTTAGCTATGTTGATTTTAAACAAGTGATAAAGGAAATCAACTACGTATGTTCTAGAACTCGAGGCACGGAAGTATGAATAGCCTACTTTCGCAGCACTAAACAACTATCTCTCGCAACCCTAATCAGTAGGTTTCCACTCTGATTCTGGAAGGGAGAAGATGCAATAGCAGGACAAGACTCATCAATATTCACAACTCAACTACAGGTAGGTTTCCACTCCTATTGAAGAATTGCTCGTTTCACCCTAGTTCAGACAATCAATGAAAACTTTCGCAACATATCATATCAGATCGGCTTCTAAGTGGCCAGCTAAGAATCACGCAGTAAGATTAAAGGAAAACGAAGAACATCTAGAAGATTATAAATCCTAAATCTATCGATTCATGAGCAAAGACACATGAAATTCCCTTTGAATAATCCCTTTAAACCCAACTGGGTAACTACTGAAACATATTGTAAACAATCATCACAGAGTATTGATAAGAGGAGGAAGATGCAAGAGTTCATGGATAAGAAACCCAGCAATCCGCTATGCTCACAAGGTGCTTTGCCAAATGTTCTTTACCAAGCACAATGATGGAGTGGTGCATCTAGCTGACATGGAGCTACTGGGTATGGGTCTTCATCCTCTCATCAGTCACTTGAAGAGCAAGAGAGAGTTTCGCCTCCCACACCACATCCCATCTAGTGGTGCATTCTTACGGCGCAAAATGCTGATTTACAAGGACATAGCTTGGAGTGAGGGTAAAAGAAAGAAGCTCACTAAGTTGCACAATGGATGGCTAGTGACAAAGATTCTGAAAGCAAGAGGTTTTGTCTTTGATGATGTTGAGGTCAGGACTGAGTTGATTGATGAAGCTACCCTCACCAAGGTTGGGTTTTTAAAAGCGAGCAATGGTGAAAATTTCTTGTACACCTTCAAGCTCTTACAAGATGAAAAGGTTCATGTTCTGTTGCCACACCCAGCCATCACCACTCTCACAGAAAGGCACAATGTATCTTTTATTGTCCTAAAAGATCAGCTCTACAACCCAGCCATTCACCCTCAAATTCCCAAATGCAAGAAGACCGCTAGTTCTAAGGGTAAAGAGCCAGTTGAAGAGCAAAGCACAACAGCTGGTTGTGAGTATGAAGAGACAAGAGATTTTGAGAGGAGGATGGGAGCAGGAAGATATCACTTTGATCCTTACTTTTGGGGTGAGCCTGATTATCACACAAGGAAGCTGTATACCAGAGTTAACACCCTTCAGAAATGGTGCAAATGGCAGGCCAAAACAATAACAAGCTAGTTGACTGTGTTAGGCAGCTTAAGAAGAAAGTTAAGAAGCTCACAGCTCCAGCCACCTCACCCAAACGAGATACAAGAGAAGAGGTGGGAGAAAGCTCAGCTGCCAATGACCTTGTGCTACCACCAGGAAAAGAAGATTGGGTGAACCCGGCCACAGCGTTCCAACCAGACTCACCTGAGAGCAGTCCACCTAGATACTCAACTCCATCATGTTCCACCTCCAACCCATCCCACTACTTGGGATCAGACCTCAGCGATTGAGGTAAACACTCAAAACCTTGTAAATAGCATGTAGATTCTCTTTTCTTTTGCATTTTACTTGTTTACTTTGTTTTAACGCCTTTCTCATGCTTCTATAACACAAGGGACTGTGTTATTTAAGTGTGGGGGAGGAGTTTCATCCTTTACTAATCATGTTTTCTCTTTTCTTATTTTACACTTTGAGTCTTGAGTCACATTCTAGTTGGATATACATGTAGTCTCATCTGAGTGCATATAAAAACCAAAAAAATGCAAAAATCTGAAAAATTTACACAAAAAAAAAATGATCATGTAGTTGCATTCTCATTTTTAGGATTGAGTCTAGATTGCATATGCATGTAGGTTGCATCTTGCAAGGAGTAATGATAGGTTTCCTAGAGAGTGCATGACTTTGAGAACTTGAACTAAATATGCTTGTGAATCTTTTTCTATGCTTGCAAAGTCTGAAACGATCTGAATCTGAGAAGCAAGTTTGAATTGAACTCAACTCTAATTAAGTGAGAACCTTGAACTTGACTTGAAAATATCTTGTGATGCATTGTTTGAAAAAGCTTGTGGATACCGATATACATACTTGAGCTAGAACCATTGTTTTTACCACTCTTTTTCCTTAGCTCAAGTAGCTGAATCCACATCATGGATCAGTTCCCTCACCTTGAACCCATCCTTCTTTCTAGCCAATGTTTGTGTGTGAATTGAAAGGCCACCTTGGATCAAACTTAGCAGAAAGTGTTAGGTTTAGAGCGACAAGGGCAGGTCTCATTGAGTGCTGTGTTCCAACATCAAGGAACTGAGAGTTTTGGCGAGGAATAAGTGTGCGGGAAAAGACTTGTTGGTGAGTGGAAAAAGGTGAGATGAGTGGGAAAGAGAGAGTGGAAATAGCTAGGGGAATGAAAGAAAAAGAAATCAGTCTTGGTGTTTTGAGAAAGTGAGCTCTGGTTTGTTGAAAAGAAAGAGTCTAGCCTCTAAGTAAAAAGGAAAGAAGCCAAAAGGCTCAAATGTTTTGAAAAGAAAGAAAGAAGAGGCTAGAGGTTGTAAAAGAAAAAGAGCTGTGTAAAGTTTGAGTTCCAAGACTTGAGAGTGAAAGTGAAAAGTAAATCCCCTAGTGAGAGGAAAATGAGAGTGAAAAGTGAGGATTTTTGAGCAAGTGAGGAAGCTTTGAGTAGAGGGTGGGGTGTGATGAGTCTTTGCCCTTGTATGCATAGGTTGCTTTTTACCTTTAGCATTCTGCCAAAGTTTGATCATTCTTAGAGAGATCCCTTTGCTGCATTAAACCCACTTGAACACTGATGAGATCATTTTAATCTCATAGCCTCTCCCTAGCCAAGCCAGCTTGTTTAAGCATTGCATCATGAGATCCACCTGATAAAAGCTTAATGAATGTGAAAGAGTTGAGAGAGAGAAGAACTTGTGGAGATTCCTTGCTGAGTTGATATATATCTTAGTATGACTTTGCATTGCATAATTGAGCATGAACTTGAATTCTCATTGTGATCACTTCTCTCAAAAAGGAAATGTGAACTCCCATGCATTCAACCTCTTTCTCTCATTTGTTCTTGTTTGCTTGAGGACAAGCAAAGGACAAGTGTGGGGGAGTGGATATGTTCATAATTTACATCATTTAAGTTGCATAATTCATTCTAAATCATGTTTTATTCCATGCATTTTAGGTCCTTAGGGTTTGTTTTAGAACTTAGGAGATGCATTAGGTCCCAATGAGTCTTTGCATGTTTTGAGTGTTTACCAGGTGCATTTGGAGCTGAAAAGATGGATCCAGGAGGTGGAATGGTGGTCAAGGCTTGAAAAAGGGTGAAATGAGGTCTTTGGAGGTTATCGGCCATTCTCGCTGACCAGGAAGGTTTTCTCGGCCATTTTCGCGTACCAGGGAGGATTTTATCGGCCATTTTCACTTACCGCGGGCAGACCTTATCGGCCAAAACGCGTATCGGCCGAAACGCGTACCGGCCATTGAATCTCTCGGCCAAAATCTCCGGGTGCAGACACGTTTCCGAAATCGCCTGTCCGGGGAGCCTTCCGGTCCGATTCAGATGTCGGGTGCTTCATAGAAGTTGGAGAGCATTGGATCACGGATTCATAGCAACTGGAATCATGGAATTCAGACGCGTGAGCAGAGATTTAAGCTCGTCGGAAGAAACCCTTGTCTCGCTGATGTTTTGAACCAAGCCGATAAGCTCTGAAGAATGCAAAGGACAGTGCACTTCCAGGCCGATTCAGTTTCCAGGGCCTTCATGAGAATCAGAGACATTTGAGTCCTCTTTTCAGAACATCCAAGATCATCCAGTTCGGAGCTATGAGCAGGAATGGACATATGTATAGACGGCCCTCTCTGATCGTGTAAATGCATTGCGCAGATGAGCCCTCCAGGAAGCCTTCCACTTCCCAAGCACCGAAGCTTCCTTCACAAAAGTTGGAGATAAATTAATCCTTTGTCTTCTGCAACCGGAATCACTCAATTCGGACAAGTCTCAAGGAAGTTACACTCTCTGGAATGCGAGATGGTCCAGACAGCCCAAAATGACTAAGTTAAACATGCCGCGATGGAATGCCACGGTCCACACTTGGCCGTGGCAACTTTTGCACACCCTCGGTGAATGACGCGATCTTCATGCCACGGTCTACACTTGACCGTGGCAAACACACACTTGGCTGAGAAGAACTTTGCAACCATTCGGCGGAAGACACGGCCTAAATGCCACGGTCTGAGGCTTGACCGTGGCAACTTCTTGCAACCTTCGGCGATTGGCACGGGCGGAAAGCCACGGTCTGGGACTTGACCGTGGCAAATGAAAAATTGGCTGGAGACAACTTTTACACAGCTTCCAGTTTTGACACGGTTTCAATGCCACGGTCTGAGACTTGACCGTGGCAAACAAATACTTGGCTGGGAAGGATTTCACATGCATACGGGTTTTGACACGGTCTGAATGCCACGGTCTGGGGGCTTGACCGTGGCAACTTTTACACATCTTCGGCGTTTGACACGGTGACTTGCCACGGGTTTCAGACGAAGCTTGATCAGACCATGGCATCAAATGGAACCAAGAACACAAGTGAAGGCTTTGACACGGTCAGGATTGCCACGGTCACACCAAGAACACACCAGACCGTGGCAAACCCATACTTGCCCATCAAGGCCGGGTCAGTATCCGGTTTTTTCCGGGTTGACCCGGTTCGACCAAGTCTTCTATATAAGGTTTTTAGACCTAATTTGTGAGGAACTTTTAATCTACTTTTAGTTTCCTTTCCCCTTTTGTGAAATACAACTTGTCACACCTTGATTTGAGAGTTTAATATCGATTTGAAGAGTCTTTTTATCTTGTTCCATAATTTCTTATCATCAAATCACACTTCTAATCATGATTAACAACACATCTTGCAAAGGATCTAGTGTATTAATCATGATTAGTGAGTAAATCCCATATTAAGGTCTTAGATATGTAGATTAGGGTGCTTAGGTGGTAGATTAGTGAGCTTAGGGGTTAGATCATGCATATTCCATTCTCTACAACTTGTTCTCTATGCTAGATCCATACAAATCATATGTGGTCTAGATTCTGGGCATTTCATGCACCAAAAGTGTTTGATGAAATGCCTGAACCAAAGTTGTTAGAGGTTTAAGTATTATTCATCATGGGAATGATTGCTTACATGCTTAAATGACAGATTAAACTGGTTGTTAATGCTTGCTGATTCATGTTTCACTAATGATGATTAGGTTTGAAAATGATTTGGCAAAGAAGTTAATACCTTCATGAGAGGATTAGCTTAATCAATGATGTTTATGTTGAATGGCTTGCTTGATCATAAAATTCATTAGCTCATTAGTTTATCACTGAAAGCACCCTAATCCACTATCATGTCTAAGACCTTTCTCATCATCATTCATACATTCTCATCAATTGTCATTGTTTAGTTCTTGTTTAGTCATTGCCATTAGTCTTTAATCCTGTTTAAGTTTGTAGTTGTCTTTAGTTAACCAAAATCACTCTTGTTTGCTTGAATTAAGAACTTGATCACATAGTTTAGTGTCTAACACCACATCTGGATTGATAAACCTCTTTGTGCTACTTTGACAAGGGGATTGATAGCCCTGAGACCCTAAAAAGTCTTGTCTATCACTTTGTCTGCTAATGAAAAAGGGAACAACTTACACTTTAAATAGTCTGCTGGAACTTGGTTTGTTCTCATCATGCTGCAGATTTCTTCAAATAGCTCGATGTTGTCCATTGGATTTTGATAACACCGGATTTGACCATTTTTATGGATCATTTTAATATCTTTTACAGGTGTTTTTACTCCATTTTCAAAGGATTTCTAAGGATTTCTATGTTTCCGGATTTTAAAAGACTTTTCAGGTAATTTGGGATAAAGAGGCACAAAATGGAACAAAAAGACTCTTTTGGATAAATGCAGACCGTCAGAACTCTCATGGAGAGACGAAGACCTTCTCACTGTCTGATCACCCTCAAAATTGGACAACTTACAGAAGAATCAACCAGCTTTCAAATGCACTTGGTTTGGAGACATTCCAACGGTTGGATCTCAAGATATTCCACTAGCCCCGGAGCCACTCGAAGTCGGTCAGCAACTCACGCGACCGCGGCCAACAAGCTGTTTGCCGCGGTCAGAAGCTTCCCGATCGCGGCCAACAAGCCAATTGCCGCGGTCATAACACTCACGACCGTGGCAATAAATCTCCGAGTTAAAGACCACTTATCTGAAGCCCAAAGTCATTCTCAGCCTCAATTCCGGAACCCTAGAGACCATGGAGTATTGGAGACTATAAATACATGTCATTTAGGTCGTTTTCAGCAACAACCCTTCATACTTTACAGAAACCCTTTTCCTTAAGCCGTTTTTATGAGATTTTTGTAAAAGATTGTTCAAGTCCGAGTTCTTCAATAGAGAAGTTTTCTTTATCTCTTTTCTTTACTGTTTTTCATTAATAAAACCAATGATGATGTCGAACTCAGCCATGTCTGAGTAGATCCCGAGTTGGGCTTAGGGTTCCCGAAAGGGGCTCTCATAATCGATTAAGACATCTAGGTTTATAGATCTGGGATTTCGATCTGTTCTCTGTTTATTCTTGTTCTTATTGCATGTATGCTTGATTGATCACCTAGTATCTGATCTAGATAGTTAGTGTTGCGAAAGTTTTCATTAAGTATCAGCCCTAGAATGAAACAGGCGATTTTTCCGTTGGAGTGGAAACCTACCTGCAGCGAGATCGTTAGTATTGACGAGTCTTGTGCAGCTCTTGCGTTCTCTCCCTTCCAGGGCCAGAGTGGAAACCTACTGGTCAGGGTTGCGAGAAACAGTTGGTTATGATCACGACAGTGACATAGTCATACCACCGTACTCTAGCTCTAAAACCCATATATCGTTATCCGTCAATCCCAATCTATTTACCCTAGTGTTAAAACCGTTTATGATCCCTTAGAGTTCCCAAAAGCTCAGCGTTTTAAGTCATAGTTTACAACTCCATCGATTTTTATTGCTTTCTTAGACCTGCATTTCAATTTCCTTAGTTCATTATTTACTTGCTTTATTTACCTTTCATGCGATATTTTACTTGCCTTATTAGTCTTTCATTCGATATTTGCTTATTCTAATTGCATTTCATTCGATTTTATTACCTGCTTTTTAGGATTGATTTATTTTCTTTTTTTTTGTTTTAGTTTAATTCGCAAGAAAAACAACCAACCTTTAAAACCAATTTAGTCTAGACATAAAGTTAAAAACTGTAGAAGAATACCAGGCACACAAATCCCTGTGGATTCGATCCCTAAATACTGCAACTGATCAGCTGTGCACTTACGGCTTTCATTTGTTTTGTTAAGGGTAAAACTTGTTCCCTCACTCAGTTGACACGACCATCAAGTTTTTGGCGCCGTTGCCGGGGATTTGTTTCGCTGCCTTTTGCTATTTTTCTTGTTTTAACTTCTGTTCTAGACACCTGATATCTATGTCTTTCTTAAAGTTTTTCTGAACTATCTTTCCCTTCTTTTTTTTTCTCTGAATTGCATGAATACCAGGCGTAGACCTGCAGGAGACATTCCAATTCTAGACGAGATAGACAGACACGAAAGAGAACTTCGAAGACTTAGACAAACGCAAGGAATGGCCAACGACGACCAGCCTGGAGATCCTATTAATCGAAATTTAAATATGGACCAAGACGGGTCCCAACATGGAGAAAACGAAAAGAATGATCACATAGAAGGTGATCATGCTTGACAAGATGGAGAGGAGGATGAGGTTCTTCCAAGAAACCACCAGAACCGAGAGAGAGAAGGACGTGAAGACCTTGATCCACCCATCAATGGAGCCGATGGTGACCACCCAGCAATGCAGCCGAATGAACGCATTCACCGCCCCATTCCGCCAGAAAATCAACACCGAAGACAAGCCAAGAACCATCGCATAGCTGTTTTGATGCACCTACTCAAAATTTTCAGAATCGATCTGCAATTCAAGTACTATTTCCAAACCGGAATGAGTTTGAAGTCAAGCCTCAAATCATCTCATTGGTGAAGCAAAACCAGTTCCATGGAGTTCCTTCTGAGCACCCAATGGACCATGTCGAGCTTTTTGAAGAAATTTGCAGCATGATGAGAAAAAAACCAAGTTCCAGCAGACTATTTAAAGTGTAAGTTGTTCCCTTTTTCATTAGCAGATAAAGCTCACCGTTGGTTGAAGTCTTTGCCTGCAGGATCGATTACCAATTGGAAGAATGTAGAACTGCTTTCCTAAACCACTTCTACACTAAGTCGAGGTCGAACAATTTGAGAACGAAGATCTCAACCTTTCAACAAGGGCCAACTGAATCTTTCTATGAAGCTTGGGAACGTTTTAAGGAGTATGAACGTGATTGCCCTCACCATGGATTTCATGGATCAAGCCTGATGAGCACATTTTACCGAGGTTTGCAACCAAAATACAAACTTTCACTTGATACAGCTAGCAATGGAGATTTTGGGCAAAAGACGATAACCCAAGGAAGAGCTCTCATCGAAAATTTGGCTCAAGCCAATAGCAATGACTATCCTGAATACGATCGATCGATGAAGCAAGCCGGAACAGACAACAAGGAGATAACCGAGTTGAAGAACATGGTGAGCCAGCTTCTGAAGAGCAACAATCGCCCGATCCATTCCTGTGAAACCAACAATGGTGCAGAAGATGAAGGACCTAGTGATATCGATCACATTAATCAAGCATTTCAAGAAGAAGATGTGAACTACGTAGGAGCACTAGTGCCATACCAAAATCGCTCCAACAACAACTTCAAAACAACTTCCGGAATGCAAATTACAACAATCTCTCTTACCGCAATCCAAATGTGGAGAATCCTCAAGATCAGTACTACCCACCTCAGCAAAAATCCTTCCAAAACAAGTTTCAAGGTGGAAACTTTGGGGGAATAGTACCATATCAACCGCGACAGCCATATAGCTACCAAGGTACGGATTTTAACAATCAATTTGTACAACAGCAGGGAGTCACGACGAACCAGCTAGCTTCACAAATCGGTAGACTTGAACAGTCAATCCAACAGCTTGTTATGACGAACGAAAAATCATCTAAAGACGTGAACGTGAAAGTGGACTGCATGTACAATGATCTGAATGCTATGTTTGAATCTTTATCTTCGCACGTAAAAAAGTTAGATGTGCAAGTCGCCCAAACAGCCGACTCTATGAAGAGGCAAAGTGGAGTTCTTCCAGGAAGAGTTGAAGATAACCCTAAGAAGTTTTGCAACGCCATAACCACATTGCCCGAAGAAGAGGCCGGAACCGATGGAAAGAAAGAAGAAACCCCAATCTTTGTACCACTGTAAAAGGATATCGATCCCAAGCAGCCACCGTTTAAGGTACCTGAACGATCACCGTTTCAAAGGCTTACCAAATCCGATGATCCGAGACGTTTTGTTTTCCAGTGTTTCATTTCAGGAATCAAGTTTACAGACTGCTTGTGCGATTCTGGAGCCAATGTCAACATCATGTCTAAGGCATTTGCCGAAAAATTGGGCATAAAAACCTTAAGGACATCGACGGTTAAGGTTATCTTTGGAGATTCATCTCAAAAAGATACTGAAAGGGCGATTCATGATCAACAAGTTCTAGTGGGAGATAAGATTGTTCCAGCAGATTTCCAAGTCCTGGAGATGGATAAAGACAAGGAGAGGCCACTCATTTTCGGGAGACCATTCCTAGCTACAGTAGGAGCAATTATCGATCACGCAAACCGGCATGCTGTTTTCCTCAATGTGGACAGAAAAAGGTACTATCCTACTATCTTAGATGAATTTCCAAGCAAAGGAAACATGCCAAAAGAGAAATAAAAGGAGAAGCCGAAAGCTTTTGCAAAGATCAAGATCATCATTCCACCAGATGCAACAGAAACTAGTAAGGACCAAATCCAGGAGCTGATCGAAAATACAAAAAGGGTTTTGAACAACATTAAAGTCCGAAAGAAGAATAAAGGGAAGAAGACGGCTCCTCAAGGAGAAGAAGTAAAACCTCCAGCAACCGGAAGTAATAAAGGCACATCAAGTGGAGTGCCATTTAAATCAGCCTGATTCCTAATGCTTACGTCGAACTAAACGACTTAAAACAAAAGTGCTTAATGGGAGGCAACCCATTTAGGTATTCTTTTTTTTAGTTTTCTTTTCCTTTTTACAATTTATGCTTTCTTTTTCTTTTTAAGTTTTAGGTATGTTATAAAACAAAAACACAAAAAAATCAGAAAATTAGAAAAACCAAGAAGAATAGGTAGGTTTTTAGCTGCTCAGCCCGGCAAAAACGAGAAGATTGGACAATAGGCCGCAGGAGGAAGAGCCGCGGTTGGATCGTTCGACCCGCGACCAAGGAAGCATCGACCGCGGCACCGTGAATGTGACCGCGGCCGAGCCCTCGATCACCGGGGTCGCGCGTCTCCTGACCGCGGCCATTGGTCGTTGAGGAGACGCCGCGGATTTCTGCCGCTTTTCAGTGTTGCCTGGTGTTTACCTGGTGATTCCCGGTGTTGCCTGGTGTTTGCCTGGTGATTCCCGGTGTTGCCTGGTGTTTGCCTGGTGATTCCCGGCGATTCCCGGTGTTTCCCGAAATATTCCCGGTAAAACCCGAAAAGATCCTCCGTAAGTTTTAAACTTTTCTAATGTGCAAACAAGAAAAGGTAAGTTCCCGTAAACTTAAAAATTTCTAGAAATTTTCCGTTTTTGCTTCAAAAACGCTTTTTAAAGAAAAGAAACAAACTTTTTGGATGAAAACTCTTTCTTCTCTTCTCTTCCAAAAGACTTGGAGATTTAGGAGAAAGAACACATTTTTCAATTCTTAAGCTTTTTAAGAGATTTTTGGCTCAAACCTCAGTCTTTTTCAAAGCTGATTTCAATTCTGCCATCAATTCTCTATTTCCAGCAAGGTATGAACCTCAAACTCACCATTCTTACTCGATTTTGAACTTAGAGTTTTCTTTAAAAACCCAAAATCTTGGTCTATTGATGGTGGAAATAGCTTAAGAATGATAGATTATCCATTTAGGTTATCTAAAATCGATTTTAGCACCTAGCTTGAGAGAAATTGAGATTTTTGAAATTTGGATTCTACATGCTTAATAAAAATCGAATTTTAAACAGCAAAATTGATGAATTTGATTTAGTCTTGTGTGATTAGTGATTAGTATTGGGTAATCTTTAGAATTTACATGGAAATTGCTCATCAAAACCGATTTTTAGAAGATTTCTATGTTAAGAACATCAAAAATCCGAATTTAGTCATGAACTACTTGATTTCTCTAATTCAATATAAATTTTGCTTGCTCATGGTTTTAATTAATCTCTTTGTACTAGTATTAGTATAACAGATCTTAATGTGTTAAAATCAGCATCCATATTCATTCTTTTTCCAAGAATCATTTCATTTAGCAGAAAATGGGCGAAACCAGATCCCGAAGGAGCCGTCGCACTGGTGGCAGCTCCGAGGACATTCCCGATGGTGCTACTCTAGGAGAGTACATGCTGAACCAAGCCAGACCAAGAAGAAGAAGCTATGTGATGAGATTGCTCCAGCACTCAAGAGAAACACGAGCAGCTCCCGAGCCACCACAAATTCGATACATTGGGAGGGAGACAAACCCGAGAGTGGACTATGCAAGGCGTTTCAAGAAGCTGAACATCAAACCCACGCCTTGCATTGATTATCATACACTCGAGATGCTTGGAATCAGAGAGGATGTGATCTGGTACATCGATGCACTTAAGCTGAGACCTTACATGGAGCTGAACCTTCCGACTTATCCTGAGCTAGTCCGTGAGCTTTTAGCGACTATTACACTCCACCACACGAAGAGGAGGAACCCCAGAGCATCAGATGCATCTTGTCATTCTCTATCCGCGGACAGCCTTATTCTCTCACCATTTCCGAGGTTTGTGAAGCTCTTAAGCTTCCATACACTGATGGCATTTACCTTGAAGATGAACCTGATCTTAACCTGTGGAGAGATATGGGTCATGGAACCTATGATAGTGGGAGATCGAAGTCAGCCCTTCTTAGCCACCCAGCAGTGAGAGTTGTGCACAAACTCTTAGCACACACGATTTTCACTAGAGCCAACATGGGAAGTGTTTTGAAGACTGAGCTCATCACACTTTAGATTCTGTTTATGGATGATCCACGACTTGCCTGCTTCGCATTGATCATAGCGCAGAATATGGTAAAGGTGAAGCATGATTTACATGGTTGCGAGGACGCTACTCCAGCTTTCAGGAGTGCTATTACAGCGATACTACAGGCTGTAGGATTTGATTTCTCATCTGATGATCCACTTCCCGATGTCTGGTATGTTCTACTTTATCTCTCTCGCATTCACACTATCTCTCGTGCCGCTTTCGATCCAGACAGGTTTGGTTACAAGTATTGCACTGGCACCGAGGAGCACCGAGTCCGCTTACCTTCAGCATCTATCCCGAGATTGTGCAACGGAGGACGCCCACGATGGACTCCGGTATCCGATGATTTTCTGCCATCTGTACCTCGTCTACCATTCACCATTGGCCAATACATAGTGGCCAAGGCGAAGCGTGATGCAGCTGTGGCCCGTGCTCATTTTCAGCCATCTATTTCGACTAGCCACACCTCATCATCTACATCATCACACACTCATTCCAATCTGGAGCGCAGAGTTGAGAGACAGGGACGACGCTTTGAGCGCGTTGTCACCTTCTTACAGGAGCAGCACCAGTTCGCAGACGACACTTCGGAGGATGAGTGATTGATCAGCACTTCACTACCATCACGGTTCTATCATCATTTTCTTTTCTTTTATCTTATTTTATTTTATTTTGCTTTTATTCACCATCTTCTCACCAACTTTTTCACACTGGGGACAGTGTGATTTAAGTCTAGGGGAGGATGTCTATCCGTACTAATCATTTCCCTGCTTTGCTTTTAAATTTCAAGTACTTTTTAAATTTTAATATGTAACCTATTCGACATTAAGTATTTTTCAGGAATGTTTGACGCAAAACTATGATGGTTTATGATATGATCGTGACCAGCTCAGAGGAGGAGGAACCAGAGGTAGCTGGCAGGATTACTCGTTCCAGAGCTAGAGAGATGGCTAAGGAGGCTCACGCACTCATAGCTGCAGAGGACATCGATCAACTGGAGGCTGGAGCTCACATCTTCAATATCTCTATCTTGAAGAATGAAGAACCCAGTAACAATGACTAGGTAACTTAGGTGATGATTCTGTACTCTTTTCCTTGGTGAGGATTTTGGAAGGCAAGGAGGTTCTTCTCCAAGGTTTTTAACGAGGCAGAAATCATTGCTACGTCGAGTTACTTAGAAGTTGTTACTAATGGGTAATAATGTGCAAAGTCACAATGACTTGTGCACTAGTTGTTTTAGGCGCACCACTTAGGATTTAGAAGGGACGCCTCGCTGTTTTATTTTTTTAATCAAACTTCGTGTTGTTTTTATTTCAGACTTCATGTAGTTTTGTATTATGGCTGTGATTTCTCTCTAACTCTATTTAAGAGAGAAAATCGCCTAAGTATTATTCAGTGAAGAATTTTGATCAAACTTTTAACGTGTTCTTCTCTCTTTGATTTCTGAGAACTAAAAACTCTGAAATTCGAATCTCTTAAAACTAATCTGTTTACAAGAGATTCTTCTATCCTTCATCATCATCAATTCGATTATCACACTACCACCACACTATCAATCGATCTTCGCACCATCACCACTCCATCGCATCATCGCTGCATCCCATCCACCACATCGCCACATCTATTACCTCTTGCTTCAGAGTTGATCACCTAGGATCGTATCACGTGGTATCAGAGCCAACTCTGAACCAAAGGCTGAGCGAACTCTAACCCTAATCTCTGTGCTTTGAAATTTTCGATTCTAAACCTATATTAGCTGGTGTCGATCTCTGCTTTCATCGTTTGAATTCTTGATTAGGTCGATTCTTATTGTTTCGTGTCTAGGGTTTGTTTCGTTATCGTTTTCGTTAGGTTTGTTAAGAGTTATCGAATCGTATCATTCGTTTTGTTTTGATATTTGTTAGATCGTGTTCGTTTTAGTTTGTTTCGCTGCATCACTTCTATATCGTCGTTAGGTTGCATCGATCTGGTCTTTGCTGCTTATCCATTGTGTCGTGTGGTGTCCGAAATTTTGTTAGTTTTAGTTTCATTGCTTCGTATCGTGTCTAGGGTTTTGATAGTCTTCGTGTTTCGCATTCGTTAGGAGTCTTCGAGTTGTCGTTTGCGTTTAGGCCTAAAATCTTTGTATTTTTCGGCTGTTTCGTTTAGATTTGATAAGAGAGTCTTGTATTTTCGTTAGTTAGGTTTAAAAAAAAAAAAAAAAAAAAAATTCGTTAAATTTCATTAGTTTCGTTAAGTTTGTTTTTAGATTTCGTGGGGATCGTTTAATTTTTTTTCATGATGTGTTTAGTTTTGCTGTTTTTGTGATTTCTTCTAGAACAAGTTACTGCGAGTTTTTTTAAAAAAATTTTCAGGTACCATGGAGCTTTCGGCTGAGGCGATGGAAGCTCTGAACCGAGCAATGTCTCAACAAATTAAAGAAGCGAATCAAGCCATAGCAACTCAGCTCACACAACAAATCGAACAACTCAATGCCAAGTTCGAGACGAAGATGACTGATCTGCTCAAAGACCTCAGTGCAAGTGGAGAAGAGTCGTCTCAAACTCCAACTCCTTCGGAAGCAATGCGCTTAGCAAAGGGTAAAGGACACATAGGATCTTCCCGGAAACTTCCACGCCACCCAACACCTTCCGAAGCCAGGACTAAAGCTAAGTCCAGTCGAAGCCAGATTGGGGGCAGAGAGACTACGTTTAATCCGAGGAGGAATCCTACTGGTGCAGAACGCGATGGCCCAAGGGTAGATCGTCAGCACCGCCGAGAGGAATATATATTGCTGGGCATCGAGTTACCCTGGAATCAGATCCAGAATACTATGAGGAGGACGAAGCTTCTGATCATAGCAGAGAAACTGTGAGACGAGATCGAGGCTGAGGATATGGTCGAGATTATGATCCTCTACGTCAGCAGCTGCGTCATATCAAAATCCAGTATCCTCCTTTCCATGGAACCAATGATCCCGAAGCTTATCTAGATTGGGAAAGGAAGATGGAGTCTAATTTTCTGGTCCAAGGAACTTATGAGCTCAACAAGGTGAAGATTGCAGTTTCAGAATTTCATGGGTATGCGCTTCTATGGTGGGAGCAGTTGGGAGTCACCAGAAATCGCCTGAGGGAACTTCCGATTACTACTTGGGATCAGCTTGTTATACAGATGAGGAAGAGATTCGTTCCAGCACATCATCAGCGCGAATACTCAACAAGCTCAGGCGCCTCGTCCAAGGTACGAAGTCTGTTCGAGATTACTATCAGGAATTGGAAACTTTGCTTATTCGTGCAGATTTACGAGAAGGAGAAGAGATGGTAATGTTGAGATTTCTTGGAGGACTTAACCGAGAAATTCAGGACAAGGTGGAACTTCAGGATTTCGCAGATATACAAGAGATGGTGCATAAGGCTGAATTGGTGGAATCTCAAGTCAAGAGGCGAAATTTCAAGTCCACATTCACGCCTAGTGTGCCTAAGCCTTAGGAGATCAGCAAACCAGCTTACTCCAGAGACATCAAACCGCCCTCTACTGGAGTTAGAGAAGAAGCTAAAGCTGAGTTCAAGCCTCGAGGTGGCACTTCTATCAGCAATGTGAGGTGTTTCAAATGTCAAGGAATGGGACATTACTCTCGAGATTGCCCAAACAAGAAGGTTTTCTTGTTACATGAGGGAGGAGAGATAGTTCCTCAAGAGGATTCAGAGGCCGAATATGAATTAGAGGAAGAGGAAGAAGCTGCTGCTGTGGGCGAGATGCTGGTTGCCAGAAGGACTTTGAGTGTTCAGAGTCAACCTGAAGACACTTGTCAGCGAGAGAACTTGTTTAATACGAGATGCTTCATTCAAGGAAAAGTTTGCAGCCTGATCATAGATGGAGGAAGTTGTACTAATGCTGCAAGCGAAGAGATGGTTAAGAAGCTCCAGCTCAAGACTATTCCTCATCCAAGACCGTATAAGCTTCAGTGGTTGAATGACAGTGGGGCCTTGACCGTATCTCAGCAAGTTATGGTTTCTCTATCTATTGGGAAGTATGAAGATGAGATTCTATGTGACGTCATTCCCATGGGTTCGAGTCATGTGTTGCTAGGGAGACCGTGGCAATCAGATCGTAGGGTGATACACGACGGTTATACCAACAAGCACTCATTCGAGTTCAAAGGTCGCAAAATTACCCTCCTACCTCTCACGCCTACCGAGATTTACCAGGATCAGATCCAGATGAAGCTCAAGGAGAAGGAGAAAGTCGCCAACAGCCTCTACATAAACCACAGTGAATTTTCTAAACTCTTTGATCCTGAAATGACTACTTTTATGTTTGTGTACAAGGAATCCCTTGTTAGTACTAACCCTTCACAGGAGCTTCCTAGTGCTATGTTTGAGATTTTGCAGGAATACAAGGACGTTTTTCCAGTAGAAATTCCACCAGGGCTACCTCCAATTCGCGGGATAGAGCATCAGATTGACTTGGTACCAGGATCAGCCTTACCTAACAGGCCAGCATACCGAACCAATCCTGTAGAGACTAAGGAGCTGCAGAAGCAAGTGGAAGAGCTGATGAGCAAAGGCCATATCCGAGAAAGCTTGAGTCCATGTGCGGTTCCAGTTCTGTTAGTGCCAAAGAAAGATGGTTCCTGGAGGATGTGTGTAGACTGCTGAGCTATCAACAACATCACGGTGAAGTATAGGCATCCGATTCCAAGACTAGACGATATGCTGGATGAGCTCTGTGGATCGACAATCTTCTCTAAGATAGACATGAAGAGTGGGTATCATCAGATCAGAATGAAGGAAGGGGATGAATGGAAGACGGCGTTCAAGACAAAGCAAGGACTCTACGAGTGGCTAGTTATGCCGTTTGGTCTCACCAATGCTCCCAGCACCTTCATGAGATTAATGAACCATGCCCTGAGACCATTCATTGTCGTGTTCGTAGTGGTTTATTTCGACGATATCCTCATCTACAGTAAAGGTTTGGAAGAGCATCTAGACCACATCAGATCGGTTCTTGATGTTCTTCGCTCTCAATCTCTCTTTGCTAATTTATCTAAATGTTCATTCTGCACAAACAAAATTGTTTTCTTAGGCTTTGTAGTGAATGCAGGAGGAGTTAAAGTAGATGAAGAGAAGATAAAAGCTATCAAGGAGTGGCCAACCCCTAAGAATATTAGAGAAGTCCGAAGTTTGCATGGTTTAGCAGGATTCTACAGGCGTTTTGTTCGTGACTTCAGCAACACCATAGCCGCGCCCTTAACAGAAGTAATCAAGAAAGACGTGGGGTTCAAGTGGGGAGAGGCACAAGAACAGGCTTTTACAGCCCTTAAAGAGAAGCTTATCAATTCGCCCTTACTAGTACTTCCTGATTTTACTAAGACTTTTGAGATTGAATGCGATGCTTCTGGTGTAGGTATTGGAGCAGTTCTTATGCAGGATAAGAAGCCCGTCGCTTACTTCAGCGAAAAGTTAGGAGGATCAACGCTGAATTATCCCACGTATGACAAGGAGTTATACGCATTGGTTCGAGCTCTCCAGACGTGGCAGCATTACCTATGGCCTAAGGAATTCGTCATTCATACCGATCACGAGTCTCTAAAGCACCTCAAGGGTCAGCAGAAGCTTAACAAAAGACATGGGCGATGGATGGAGTTCATTGAGACATTCCCCTACATTGTTAAGTACAAAAAAGGTAAAGATAATGTGGTCGCAGACGCATTATCCCGGAGGTACACTCTTATTTCGACTTTAACATCAAAGTTGATTGGATTTGAACACATTATAGATCTTTATGAATCTGATACTGACTTTTCTGAGAGCTATGCCAAATGTCATAAGTTTGCCTGTGAGAAATTTTATAGACAGGATGGATACTTGTTCTTCAGTAACCGATTGTGCATACCACGAGGATCTATTCGAGAGTTACTGGTACGAGAAGCTCATGGAGGTGGATTAGCTGGACATTTCGGTGTCACAAAGACACTTCTTGGACTACAAGAGCACTTCTACCGGCCGAACATGAAGAAGGACGTTGAGAAAATCTGCTCTAGATGTGTCGTATGTAAGATGGCTAAGAGTAAAGTTCAACCTCACGGTTTGTATACTCCTTTGCCTATTCCTTCTCAACCTTGGACTAATATCTCTATGGATTTTGTAGTTGGCTTACCTCGCACCAGAAATGGTAGAGATTCTATTTTTGTAGTTGTTGACAGGTTTAGCAAGATGGCTCACTTCATCGCTAGCCACAAGACAGATGATGCTGTGAATGTAGCTAACTTGTTTTTCAGGGAAGTAGTACGACTGCATGGAACGCCACAGGTTATCGTTTCAGATCGAGACACGAAGTTCTTAGGATACTTTTGGCGAACGCTTTGGGCTAAGCTGGGAACAAAGCTCTCATTCTCAACTACGTGTCATCCTCAGACCGATGGACAGACCGAGGTGGTGAATAGAACGTTGTCCACACTTCTAAGGACTTTGGTGAAAAGTAACCTCAAGACATGGGAAGAGTGCCTGCCTCATGTCGAGTTTTCTTACAATCACGCTAAGCATTCTGCTACTCTCTTTTCTCCTTTTGAAATTGTATATGGGTTTAATCCACAATCACCTCTAGACTTGATCCCTTTGCCTTTAAGTGGACAATGCAGTTTGAATGGCAAGGAGAAAGCTGAACAGGTCAGAAGAATTCATGCTAAAGCTAAGGAGAATATCGAGAAAAAGACAAAGCAGTATGAGAAGCATGCCAACAAAGGACGAAAGGAGCTGATTTTTGAAGAAGGCGATCTGGTGTGGATCCATCTGAGGAAGGAGCGATTTCCAGCTGAACGAAAGAAGAAGCTAATGCCCAGAGTGGATGGACCATTCGCAGTCATCAAAAGAATCAACAACAACGCCTATCAGATTGATCTTCAAGGTAAGTATGATGTTTCTGATGCTTTCAATGTTTCTGACTTGCTTCCTTATGTTGCAGATTCAGATTTGAGGACAAATCCTTTTCAAGAGGGAGAGGATGATATGATCGTGACCAGCTCAGAGGAGGAGGAACCAGAGGTAGCTGGCAGGATTACTCGTTCCAGAGCTAGAGAGATGGCTAAGGAGGCTCACGCACTCATAGCTGCAGAGGACATCGATCAACTGGAGACTGGAGCTCACATCTTCAATATCTCTATCTTGAAGAATGAAGAACCCAGTAACAATGACTAGGTAACTTAGGTGATGATTCTGTACTCTTTTCCTTGGTGAGGATTTTGGAAGGCAAGGACGTTCTTCTCCAAGGTTTTTAACGAGGCAGAAATCATTGCTACGTCGAGTTACTTAGAAGTTGTTACTAATGGGTAATAATGTGCAAAGTCACAATGACTTGTGCACTAGTTGTTTTAGGCGCACCACTTAGGATTTAGAAGGGACGCCTCGCTGTTTTATTTTTTTAATCAAACTTCGTGTTATTTTTATTTCAGACTTCATGTAGTTTAGTATTAGGGCTGCGATTTCTCTCTAACTCTATTTAAGAGAGAAAATCGCCTAAGTATTATTCAGTGAAGAATTTTGATCAAACTTTTAACGTGTTCTTCTCTCTTTGATTTCTGAGAACTAAAAACTCTGAAATTCGAATCTCTTAAAACTAATCTGTTTACAAGAGATTCTTCTATCCTTCATCATCATCAATTCGATTATCACACTACCACCACACTATCAATCGATCTTCGCACCATCACCACTCCATCGCATCATCGCTGCATCCCATCCACCACATCGCCACATCTATTACCTCTTGCTTCAGAGTTGATCACCTAGGATCGTATCAATTTAGACCTGCACACTTCTACACTATCCATGATAGCTCATTTGTGGTTAGCACTAGACTAGTGATAACACCGTATTTTGACCACTTTTATGGATCGTTTTGAAATACTTTTTCTATGTTTTTAATTGCTTTTAAGTACTTTTATTACGTTTTTCTGGTATTTGTAGTTTCAAGACTCTTTTCAGGTAACTTAGGGAAAAGCTTAACAAAATGGATAAAAAACCAGATTTCAGCTCAGAGTCAAACCGTCAGAAGTTCACCCCTGATTGAAGGCCTTCTCACCGTCTGATCCAGCTCAAATTTGGAGACCTTAAAGATGGAAGTATCAGCTTTCCAGTGCACTTTACAGCTTGGCAATCCAACGGTTCAATCAAAAGATACGCGAAGAGCAAGATGTCCCGTAAACCAGCTGGCCAGCACTTCCACCCGCGGCCAACAAGCATTTTCCCGCGGTCAGGAGTATCCCGACCGCGGCAAATAACTCATCCACCGCGGTCACACTTGTCCCGACCGCGGCCTTCAACCTCCAAGCCCAAAAAGCCCATTTCTGAAGCCCACATTTGGAGAAACCCTAAGTGACGTCCAGAGAGGTCTTGAGCACTATAAATACATGTCTTAGGAGCCCTAGAAATCGTGTAACCTATCACCACCGAAATATTTACTTCATATTTTTATTGTTTTTGCTTTAGCTTTTAGGGAGAGAGAGATTTGTTCTCTTGAACCCTTGTTCTTTCTTTATCAATTTCGGTTTTCTATTCTACTTCTTAATATTATGTCTTTAATTTCGTTCATTTTGTCTGAGTAGTTTATTGTTGGGATTAAGGGATTTTTGATGGGGATTTATATGTTCGGTGAGGATTCCATTGGCTATTGAGCTGAATCTTAGAACTTTTTCTTCTGAATTCGTTTTTACTGCATGAGGGTAGCGTCATGAACTACAATCTGATCCAGATGCTTGGTGACACGAAAGTGTTCATCAGGTATCAGATCTAGTTTAGGAGAGCAAAACAAACATAGGAATGGAAACCTACCTATGGGCGATTTGTGAATTAGGACGAGTCTTAAACATAATGCATCTCTTCTCTTCCAGGGCCAGAGTGGAAACCTACTGGTCAGGGTTGAAAGAGATAGTTGTCTATGATCACGACAGTGGCGTATTCATACGTCCGTGACTCCAGTTCGAAAAGTTTAAGCAAAGATCTTACAAAATTTACTCTCTAGCAATGTTTTGAATCGTTCGTACCCCTGAGAAAACTTCCCTGAACCCCAACGCTTTTTTCTCCATTGATTTCCTGCGATTTTTCTTAAAGCTTTAGTTCAATATTGTCTTTCCTTTTTAGTTCATTTTCATTTAAGCATTAGAATATCCGTTTTTATCATTTTTAGTTATTTTTGTTAAGTTTAGTTATTACGCCATTTAATTTCCGCACTCTCTTTTAATATTTTGTTTTTAGATTTTAAACACACTACCACACCCACACTAAACCGTTTTTGTTATAGACTTCCTTACTTTAACTTATTTCAAAGGCTTTTTGCAGAAAAAGATCCTCCTTCCCTGTGGATTCAATCCCTAAGTACTACAATTGATCAGCTGTGCACTTGCGGCTATTGATTTTAATTAGGGTAAAACTTGACAACCCTCGACACACACACCACAACACCACCATCAAGTTTTTGGCGCCGTTGCCGGGGAAGGCACGCGTTTTCTTTTCTGCAAAACCCCGAGAAAGGTTAGTAAATCGACTCTAGAACCCCCTTTTCTGCAACTTTCCATTTTTCGGTTATTTTGTTTCCATTTCAGAAGATATGGATCATATGAAACGAAATTACTACTATGAGGGAGGTTTTTACAACACTCCTCGAGCCACTCAACGCCGAGAAGCACAGTACTCGTGATCCCTCCTCAATGGATCAGAATTCAATTCCGAACCACCACAAAAGAGGACATCGCAAGCACTACAAATCAATTCATAAAGGTTTAGAGGAAAAAGGATTCTGCTGGGAGACCATAACAACTTACAATACCCACGAAGATATCCATGATCGTCTCTTTGATGAAGATATGTCGTCTGTCTCCCAAACCGAGATTGATGATATGCTTCAGGAGCTCAATGAATCTATGGATGATGGGTATTGGGTATCTTGTGAAGTAGTGGAGAATCCTCCATCAAGTTTGTTAGAAAGAGGCCATCAAATGAAATTCCTTTGGATCATCACGTCATGGAAGCCAGCCATCAAGAAAAAGGAGAACCTCTTTCCATCCCTAGTGACGATCTCGTCTCTACCGAGTCATTCAAGTGTTTTGGAGACTACAAACAAGATCATAAGTCCCTTTCTCTTGATGAACCAAAGCCTTGTTCTCCTTCAGCTCCTCACCACCTCGAATGTAAGACAGACCACATGGAAGATAAGACACTAATGGTGACATCAAAACCACCATTGGAGGCGCTTTCTAAGACGAAGGATTCCGAGAAGTTTGATGCCCCATTCTCAATCAAGGAAGTGAAATTTCGTGATTCTCTTTGTGAATCTGGACCTGATGTGAATCTCATACCAAAGACCATTGCAAAGAATACAGGTATTTTGATTTTTCATCCCTTGAAGATTGATATTCACTATGGAGATTTTTCTGGTGCAGCTCTACTTGGTTCCAAACCAGAATTGCCTTTTCAAGGGAAAGGTCGTCTTGTTTCTACTGGTTTCCATGCTATGGAGATGAGAAACAATGCAACAAAACCCTTGATACTTGGTATTTCGTGTCTAGCATATGTTGGAACACTCATCAACTACCTGCATCAACATATGAGTTTCCTGAAGATCAACAAGAAAACCCCATACCCGGTGATTACTACAAGAAACTCTCATTGTCTGACAATAGGAGGCGTAGATGATCCAATATTTGACCCTGGAGGAACTACAAAGGATGTTGGATACGTTCTAGAAAGAAGAGCACCCGAAGAAAATGCTGGATTTACAAGTTTGACAAACAAAGGTATTTTCCTATGCACACCTTTAACCAATGCTCATATAAGAGGTGATGCAGACTTAATCGAAGCAAGAGTGGAGTTTAAATGGCTCTCAAGTCTCTTTTCCGAAGACTCTCCACAAGGAAAAAGAATTGGAGACAAGAAGCAAGAGGATTTGAACCTCTTTCCTGGGATATTCGGCACCGCGGTCGCGTGTGCGCTACCAGCGGCCAAACCACCTTTCGCCGCGGTCGCGCGTGCGCTACCAGCGGCCAAACCACCTTTTACCGCGATCGCGACACTTCCACCAGCGGCCAATGCTCTTTTTACCAATTCTCCAACAGTTCAAGCCATGGCGACACCTCTCCAAGCAAACTGTCCTCACCTTGGATGCTTAACCATCTCCACCACTTCAGATCATAAAGAATCATCTGTCCTTGTATCTTGCAACATGGTTCAATGTCATGAAGTGAGAGAGACCTTATTCACCTCATCATACAAGCATCTAAGACGTTCTCCTGTCACAAGTGGTGTTGAAGACTCATACCTCAAAGAAGTTCTAAGACTGATTTTTGATCCAGGAGGAGGCTACCATCTCGAACCTGCTAAGCAAAGCAAGGAGATGTCGAAAAAGACTTGTCTCAGGACAAGGTCTTCTTCATTGGAATAAGTCACGTCCAACACCAAAAGTCGAGCTAAACGACTTAAAACAAAAGCGTTTAATGGGAGGCAACCCATTTAGGTATTGTTTTCTTTAGAATTTTTCTTTCTTTTTCTTTTGATCTTTTTCTTTTTCTTAGTTTCAGGTGTTTCTTATAAAACAAAAAAGCCAAAAAAATCAAAAAACCAGAAAAAACCAAAAAGAAGGATGGTACCTGACTGCTCGGCCCAGCAGGAACCAAGGAGAAGTAGGAAGAGGCTGCGATATAAGCCCCCGCGGTCGCAGGCGTTCTGACCGCGGGAAACACATGGTCGACCGCGGTCGTGTAGTTCTGACCACGGCCAAGCAATGGTTCGCCGCGGTCGTGCAGCCCCTGACCGTGGCACTTGGTCGTTGAGATCCAAACCCGACCCAAACCACCCCTTTCATCCCATTCCACCTCACCAATCACCCTCCACCTCATTCATCACCTTCCACCACCTTCATCACCACCTAATCAGCTTCCCAAACCCCTTCGAATGAATCCGGTTCATCTCCACCAGCATCCCGGATCCAGGTAAGTTCTCTTTGTCCTTACCAGTTCGATTATATATGCATTTTTCTCATCCAATCTCGACTTGTTTCACACTAAGGACAGTGTGATTTAAGTCTGGGGGAGGATTTCATCCCTTTCTAACCACTTTTCTTTCATGAGTCTTGCATTATCTACATTTTTTGCATTTTCCTTAAAGTTTTTCAAAATCGGTTTTCAAAACAAAATACGTTTTAAAGGGAATGGTGAACATGAATCAATGATAGTTGACTGTGTGCTTTTAGACTGTTCCTAGTGACATGCTCATTCATGATTTAGGACTAGACTAGGCGGTAGCTAAGCACATTTGAAACGAAGTACCCCAGAGGAATTTGAATGATTTCGATTTAGATGAAGGGATACACTAGCTCTGTTTTATTTGGATTTAATTTGGACTTAATTTTCTCATTGAAGCATTAGACCAGGGAAACGAATCATACATTCAGGACTCCTTTATCCTTTTACCACTCTCTGTTGATTCTGAATGGCTAGTTCATTTTTAGCTAGTTCCCCACCTTAACCAATCCTCTTTCAAACCACATGCACTCTTGTTTTCTATTGTCTTATATGCAGATAAGTGCAAAAACGTTGGATAGAAAGAGGAACGACGCAGTTTTCAGTCACAGACAGAGACCTGCGATTTGCCGAAAAAAGTTCTCGGAAGGATTCAACACAAGAGGAAGCTCAGTTTGCCTTAGGAAAATCTCAAAATTTGGTACAATCTCGTCCTCTAGTCTCTCTCTCTTTAAAAGGCATTTCCTTTCCTAAAAAAAAAAAAAAAAAAAATATCCGAAAATAAGAAAAGAAAGGAGATAAAAGCCTTAGAGAGTCTAGAGAGGTCGAATTTTAAGTCCCAAGGCAACTGGAGTTCGATTTTATGGAGTTTTTCTGGGGGAACAGCTGTTTACAACAAAGGAGGAAGGATTATGCAACAACATTTGGCAAGAAGAAGTGATTGAAAACTGTGGTCATCAACAGGTCCTTATCTCTCTTGCGGTTTTGCATATTATCTTGCATCCTCCAGATCTTCAGGTAACCCGAAACACTTTAACTCCACCACTTAAATAGCCCTTTAATGCCAAACGCCGTCTACCCTGGATGATGTCTTTAATGAGAACTCACTATTGAACTTAATGAATGTAGAGAGCTAGTTGACTGAAATCAAGATTTAAATTGTTTAAGTTTTGCATGACGGAAAAAGTAGACTAGTATCTCTTGTGCATTAGTGAGAATTTTCTAGACTAAGTTGTGGATTGATGCACTATCTTTGGTCCTAGTTTAGGAGTTCATGTCTATGAGATTTGTGCATTCCCTATTTTTGTTTTCACTTAACCAATTTAGGCTTTTGCTTTGTTTGAGGACAAACAAAGGTTTAAGTCTGGGGGAGTTGATAACACCGTATTTTGACCACTTTTATGGATCGTTTTGAAATACTTTTTCTATGTTTTTAATTGCTTTTAAGTACTTTTATTACGTTTTTCTGGTATTTGTAGTTTCAAGACTCTTTTCAGGTAACTTAGGGAAAAGCTTAACAAAATGGATAGAAAACCAGATTTCAGCTCAGAGTCAAACCGTCAGAAGTTCACCCCTGATTGAAGGCCTTCTCACCGTCTGATCCAGCTCAAATTTGGAGACCTTAAAGATGGAAGTATCAGCTTTCCAGTGCACTTTACAGCTTGGCAATCCAACGGTTCAATCAAAAGATACGCGAAGAGCAAGATGTCCCGTAAACCAGCTGGCCAGCACTTCCACCCGCGGCCAACAAGCAAATCACTCATCCACCGCGGTCACACTTGTCCCGACCGCGGCCTTCAACCTCCAAGCCCAAAAAGCCCATTTCTGAAGCCCACATTTGGAGAAACCCTAAGTAACGTCCAGAGAGGTCTTGAGCACTATAAATACATGTCTTAGGAGCCCTAGAAATCGTGTAACCTATCACCACCGAAATATTTACTTCATATTTTTATTGTTTTTGCTTTAGTTTTTAGGGAGAGAGAGATTTGTTCTCTTGAACCCTTGTTCTTTCTTTATCAATTTCGGTTTCTATTATACTTCTTAATATTATGTCTTTAATTTCGTTCATTATGTCTGAGTAGTTTTATTGTTGGGATTAAGGGATTTTCGATGGGGATTTATATGTTCGGTGAGGATTCCATTGGCTATTGAGCTGAATCTTAGAACTTTTTCTTCTGAATTCGTTTTTACTGCATGAGGGTAGCATCATGAACTACAATCTGATCCAGATGCTTGGTGACACGAAAGTGTTCATCAGGTATCAGATCTAGTTTAGGAGAGCAAAACAAACATAGGAGTGGAAACCTACCTATGGGCGATTTGTGAATTAGGACGAGTCTTAAACATAATGCATCTCTTCTCTTCCAGGGCCAGAGTGGAAACCTACTGGTCAGGGTTAAGAGAGATAGTTGTCTATGATCACGACAGTGGCGTATTCATACGTCCGTGACTCCAGTTCAAAAAGTTTAAGCTAAGATCTTACAAAATTTACTCTCTAGCAATGTTTTGAATCGTTCGTACCCCTGAGAAAACTTCCCTGAACCCCAACGCTTTTTTCTCCATTGATTTCCTGCGATTTTTCTTAAAGCTTTAGTTCAATATTGTCTTTCCTTTTTAGTTCATTTTCATTTAAGCATTAGAATATCCGTTTTTATCATTTTTAGTTATTTTCGTTAAGTTTAGTTATTACGCTATTTAATTTCCGCACTCTCTTTTAATATTTTGTTTTTAGATTTTAAACACACTACCAAACCCCCACTAAACCGTTTTTGTTCTACACTTCCTTACTTTAACTTATTTCAAAGGCTTTTTGCAGAAAAAGATCCTCCTTCCCTGTGGATTCGATCCCTAAGTACTACAATTGATCAGCTGTGCACTTGCGGCTATTGATTTTAATTAGGGTAAAACTTGACAACCCTCGACACACACACCACAACACCACCATCAACTAGGCGGTAGCTAGAGTACTTGCACTACCAACTCCCACCAGAGGACTTCTATTCATGGAGATTCTTTCTGAGAGATATACTAGCTCATTTTATTTGGACTTAATATTGATATCTAATTTTCTCATCATTGATTTTAGGCAGGCATCGACATACACATCTAGGACGTCTTTTACCATCACTTTTACCACTATTTGTTGTCCTAGATGACCAGTTTATCTTTATCTGGTACCATACCCTAAACCCAAAACCCTTGTTTTCAATCCTCATGCATTCTCTCTTTAGTTTATATCAGCAGATATGTGCAAAAAACGTCGGAGAGAAGAGGAGCGATGCAGTTTTCAGTCACTCACAAAGGAGACTGAATGGAATTGGGAAGGAAGAGTATCAGAAACATAATAAAGCTTTACAAGACAGATATTAACTGGTAAATTCGTGCTCTCTAAGACTCTATATCTAAAGGTGTTCCCTTTCTTTAAAAAAAAAAAAATAAATAAAACGTGAAAAGAGAAAGGGAAACAAAAAGCCTAATGAGTCTTAGATTGTCGAAATTTGTGGAGCAATGAGCAACCACTATTGGGTGTTCAGAAGGAACTCCATGGAAACAAAAGCTCGATATGGTCCATTGGGTGTTCAGAAGGAACTCCATGGAATTGGTTTTGTTTCACCACTGAGATGATTTGAGGCTTGACTTCAAACTCATTTCGGTTCAGAAATGGAACTTGAATTGCAGATCGGTTCTGAAAATTTTGAGTAGGTGCATCAAAATCAGCTATGCGATGGTTCCTGGCTTGTCTTCGGTGTTGATTTGCTGGCTGCACAGGGCGGTTAGCGCACCCATTCAGCTGCATTCCTTGGTGGTCACCATCGGCTGCATTGATGGGTGCATCAAAGTCTTCACGTTCTTCTCTTTCACGGTTCTGGCGGTTTATTGGATGAACCTCATCCTCCTCTCCATTTTATCGAGCATTCTAGGGCTGATACTTAATGAAAACTTTCGCAACACTAACTATCTAGATCAGATACTAGGTGATCAATCAAGCATACATGCAATAAGAACGAGAATAAACAGAGAACGAATTTAAAATCCCAGATCTATAAACCTAGATATCTTAATCGATTATGAGAGCCCCTTTTGGGAACCCTAAGCCCAACTCGGGATCCACTCAGACATGGCTGAGGTCGACATCATCGTTGGTTTTAATAAATGTAATCAAAAACAGTAAAGAAAAGAGATGAAAGAAAGCTTCTCTATTGAAGAACTCAGACTTGAACAATCTTCTATAAAAATCGCAAAAAATGGCTAAAGAAAAAGGGTTTATGTAAAAGTATCGAGGTTCTCCCTAAAAACGACCTAAATGACAAGTATTTATAGTCTTCAATACTCCATGGTCTCTAGGGTTCCGGAATTGAGGCTGAGAATGACTTTGGGCTTCAGAAATATGGGCTTTAGTTCGGAGTTAGCCGACCGCGGTCGGGAGGCTTGTGACTGCAGGGAATGGGCTGTTGGCCGCGGTCGCGTGACTTGCTGGCCGTCTTCGAGTGTCTCCGGAGCTAATGGAATATCTTGAGATCCAACCGTTGGAATGTCTCCAAACCAAGTGCATTTGAAAGCTGGGTGATTCTTCTATAAGTTTTCCAATTTTGAGGGTGATCAGACAGTGAGAAGGTCTTCGTCTCTCCATGACAGTTCTGATGGTCTACATTTATCCAAAATAGTCTTTTTGTTCCAATTTATGCGTCTTTATACCAAATTACCTGAAAAGTCTTTTAAAATCCAAAAACATAGAAATCCTTTGAAAACCTTTGAAAATGGAGTAAAAACACCTGTAAAAGACATTAAAGTGATCCGTAAAAAAGGTCAAAATACGGTGTTATCACCTACCATGGGTAGATATCTCCATGGATTTTTTTCTAGGGCTGCCAAAGATCAACAACAAGGACTTTATATTCGTAGTGGTGGACCGATTCTCCAAAATGATGTAACAAGACCAACAATGCTACACAAACCGCTGATATCTTCTTCAAGGAAGTAGTGCGTTTATATGGAGTTCCAAGGACCATAGTCTCTGACCGAGACACCAAGTTTCTCAGTCATTTCTGGAATACGTTGTGGAAGAAACTAGGGACCAAGCTGCTCTTTTACACCACCTGTCATCCACAAACCGACGGCCAGACTGAGGTAGTAAACCGTACACTCTCCACCTTGTTGAGAGCTATGGTGGGTAAGAATTAAGGAATTGGTTATCATTCTTACCTTACATTGAATTCACTTATAACCATGCTAAGCACTCAGCTACTTAACAATCTCCTTTTGAAGTTGTATACGGGTTTAACCCTTTGACCCCATTAGATCTTTCACCGCTTCCCCAAGCTGTCTATTCTAGCTCAGAAGGGATCACCAAGGCTGATTTTGTGAAGAACCTACATCAACTAGTTAAGGAAAACCTAGAGAAGAAGACTGAGAAGTACAAGCAACAAGTTGATAAGCACCGGAGGGAGGTCACATTTGAGCCGGGGGATTGGGTCTGGCTCCACATTAAAACCAAGAGATTTCCACACCAAAGGAGATCAAAGCTCTTACCGAGGGGAGATGGACCTTTCCGAGTCCTAGAGAGAGTCAACGACAACGCCTACAAGCTTGAACTGCCAGGTGAGATGAACATTTCTCCAACCTTTAATGTTACTGATTTAGCTCATTTCCATGCAGGAGATCCTGTTCTGCGGTCAGAACCTTTTCTAGAGGGAGGGAATGATGAGGACATCGAGACAAGCCTAACACTAGTTGATGAAGAGCCGATCAACATACCCACCATGAGACATGCACCAAGGACAAGGCTAAGAGTCTAAGAGAGGAGTTCAAGAAGTCAATAGAAGGGCTGATCACACTTATAGACCACGAGGAACTCAAAGAGGAGCTACTCAAAGGAGAGATCACCCGGCAGACACCAATGGAGCCTCTAACCGAGTTCAGCACACTTGAGACACAACAAGACGTGGGAGACACAGCCGGTTCAAGCCAAGATCTTCAAGAAGCCAAGAAAGTCAAGGAGACATCGAGCAATGACTACTCTCCACTTAATTTTCAAGCCATATCATTCTTACCTGTTTTACAAGGCTTTAAGGACGCTGCTATGTTTATCATCTCCAAGTAAGTGGAAATACCACTCATCGAAACAATGTAAGTGTTTACAATTGAATTATATCTCACGAGCTTATTGTTTGTTTTGCAGGAGTTTCTCTTTGCCTTAGTCGTTTTCCTTAGTTTTTAGAACTTTTCCATTTTGTTGCTTTAGTTAAACGATGAGCTTTGTAGTTTCCTTTTCTGTATTTTTTGGCCAAGAGAAGCCACCCCGCTGTGGAACCATTATATAAGGTTTCTTCTCAGCATGTAAACTTTTAACCTATCAATAAAATAACCCGAATTTTCTTTGAAAGAAAAACCTTAGCCGCAGCTAGTTCTCTTCCTCTTCTTTGGTGCGATTTCATTGAAGCTGAAGAACAAGACTTATTACAGACTCTTCCATTATCTGTGTGGCGTCTCTCGATCCATTGTACCCTAGTCACCTCATTTCATCTCTTCTTTCTATCGAGTCATCTAGAGAGAGCCGTACGGCCAGCTAGAGATTCACCATCTCTCTACCCTTGTAAGGACAGCTCACGCTTGTTCCTACATCAGATCCCAATCTCTTTCAGCTGTGGAAAAGGAGAAAGACCATGAGTGATAAGTTTGAGACTGGAGGGCCATTGATCAGAGAAGAAGACATCTTGCTCTCATGGTCTCCTACACTTGATGATCTAAAGCTGATGAACACCATGAGTGATGGCTCAACATCAAAAGACAAGAGCATTGAACCTGATCGTTCTTCTCAAGACTTTACTCTGACTCCTTGGGCTGATGATGATGGATCTCTGAAGTATAAGCTAGATTGCAATGGGAAATCAGGACTGTTTGCTGAGGTCAGGGCAGGTCTCACAAAGGCATTACTTGATAAGGACCCAGATAGTATTCAGGTGCTAGTGAACAAAGGCCTCAAGATGGGACATCAAGGACAAGGGTCTAATGGTTATCAAAGGCAGCCATCCTCATCTTTCCTGCTCAGGACCATTGAAATGCTGAAGAGCATCAGTGCTCATCCTCACCCCAACTAAGAACAGGTTTTGCAAAGTCAAACTTAGTGACTTTAAACAAAGTGCTTTTGGGAGACACCCCAAGCTTATCCTTGTACATAACTCTTTTTAATCTTTTCTCTTCATTTTCATGTTTTAGGATATTTTGATGGGTTTTGTGAAGTTTTTTCAGGTCTAAGGTGACATAGGGATGCTGTGGTCCAAGGAAAAGTGAAAAGTCGTCTGAGAACAAGCTTCAGAAGGACTTAAGGCATGAAAACTGGTGAGCCGCCTGGTGTGCTACATGGGTGTGCGAGTTGGTCCAAGACAAGTCCATGTTGCACAAGGGAGTTCAGGCCAAGCAAAACCCATCTCCAGTGATGTCTAGCCTCATCTAGTGCAGATACTCACTCCACCTTTGCATAAAAATCACACCAGGTATCTCCAAACACTTGTAAATGAGCATTCAGTATTTTTTATTTGTCATTTGCATTTTCGAATTTGATTTTTCCTCTTTCTCATGCTTTTATAACACAGGGGACTGTGTTATTTAAGTGTGGGGGAGGCTTTGTGTTTACTAACCATGTTTTCTCTTGTTCTTATTTTGATTTGCATCTTAAGTCTGCATCTAAGTGCATATAAAAACAAAAAAAAAATTGAAAAATCAAAAAGTTTCACAAAAAAATGTTCATTCTAGTTGCATTTCACATTTTTAGGATTGAGTCTAGTTGCATCATATAGGTTTCATTATGCATTGTGCATGGGAGTAGTAATAGGTTCTTTCCTTGAGAGTACATCACTTTGAGAATTTGGATTAAATATGCTTGTGAAATGACTTATGTGCTTGCAAGGCTTGAAATGATTTGAATCTGAGAAGCGAGTTTGAATTGAACTCAACTCTATTAAGTGAAAACCTTGAACCTGACTTGAAATTATCCTGTGATGCATTGTTTGAATAAGCTTGTGGATACCGATATACATATTTGAGCTAGAATCCTGTTTTTACCACCCTCTTCCTTACATCAAATAGCTGAGTCCACATCTGGATCAGTTTTCCTCACCCTGAACCCATCCTTCCTTCAAGCCAAATGTTTGTGTGTGATTGAAAGGCCACCTTGGATCAAACTTAGCAGAAAGTGTTATGTTTAGAACGACAAGGGCAAGACTTATTGAGTGTTAAGTTCCATCATCAAGGAGCTAAGAGATTTGGTGAGAACTAAGTGTGGGGGAGTGCTTGTTGGTGAGTGGAAAAAGGAGAGGTGAGTGGAAAAAGGAGAGTTGCGAAAACTAGGGGATAGAAGAGAAAAGAAATCAGTCTTGGAGTTTTGAGTTAAAGAAAGTGAGCTCTAGTGTCTTGAAAAGAAAGAGTCTAGCCTCCAAGTGAAAGGAAAAGAAAGAAGCCAAAGAGCTCAAATGTTTTAAAAAGAAAGAAAAAAAGAAGCTAGAGGTTGCAAAAGAAAAAGAGCTGTGTAAATTTTGAACTCCAAGACTTGAGTGTGAAAATGAAAAGTAAGTCCCCTAGTGAGAGGAAAATGAGTGTGAAAAGTGAGGTTCTTGAGAGAGTGAGAAAGTGGGAAAGCTTTGAGTAGAGTGTGGGGTGGGATGAGTCCTTGCCCTTGTATGTATAGGTTGCTTTTTACCTTTAGCATTCTGCCAAAGTTTGATCATTTCATAGAGAGATCCCCTTGCTGCATTGAACCCACTCAGGCATTGATGAGATCATTTGAATCTCAAATCCTCTACCTAGCCAAACCTGCTTGTTTAAACATTGCATCATTTGATCCACTTGGTTGAAAGCTTAATGAATGTCAAAGAGTTGAAGAATAGGTGAACTTGTGGAGATACTGTTGAGTTGATACATCAGAGTATGGTCTTGCATTGCATATTGAGCATGAACTTGAATTTTCTTAGTTGTCACTTCTCTCTTTCAAAGGAAATATGAACTCCCAATGCATTCAACCTCTTTCTCTCATTTGTTCCTTTTGCTTGTGGACAAGCAAAGGACAAGTGTGGGGGAGTTGATATGTTCATAATTTGCATCATTTAGGTTGTACATTTCATTCTAAATCATGTCTTATTTCTTACATTTTAGGTCTTTAGGTGTTGTTTTAGGACTTAGGAGTTTGCATTAGGTCCAAGTGAGTCTTGCATGTTTTGGAGTGTTTATAGGTGATTTGGAAGCAGTTTGGACCTGAAAAGATGAAGCCAGGAGAATAAATGGTGACTGGAGCTTTAAAATGGTGAAAACAGCCTTTTGGACGTTCTTGGCGATAGCCTGTACCACAGGAAGCTTTTTCTCGGCGATTTTCATGAACTGCGGGTGGATTTCTCGGCCAAAAACACGTACTGGTGGTTATGTTTCTCGGCCAAAATTCCCTGATGCAGATACATCTCCGAAATTGTGTTACCGGAATGTCTTGCCGGCCGATTCAGCCTCCGGGGTCTTCATTAAAAATCAAGATAATTGACTTTAGATCTCAGAAAAGTTGGAATAGATGAGTTTGGAGAAGCGAGCTGAAAGATACAGCCACCGGAAGACAGACCTCTCTCGAGTCCATTACGGAGCAATCCGATACGTCTGGAAAGATCGCTTGCCCGGGGAGTTTTAACGTCCGATTCAGATTACAGGATCTTCAGAAAGGTTGGATATACGCAGGTCACTGATCCATAACAGGTGCAATCATTGGATTTGGCCTCGTTATCTGAGAGTTAAGCTCACCGGAAGACACACATGTATCGCGACAGTTTAAAGACTGATCCGATGAGTCACAAATACTGCGTGGGACGATGCCTTTCCAGTCTGATTCAGTTGCCGGGACCTTCATCAAGATTCAAGGTATTTGAGTGGTCTTTTCAGACCGTCTGAGATAATCCAGGTTGGAGCTGTTTGCTGAAAGATATTGTCTCCGGAGTGAACACTGGTCAAAGAGCTTCTTTTTGATCATTTCAATGCTCTGCAGAGATTAGCCGTCCAGGAAACCTTCCACTTCCCAAGCTCTGAAGGTTTCTTTATCAAAGTTCGAGATATTTGAGTTCTTTTTCCACTGAAGTTTGAATCATGCCATTTGGATCCATATCCTGGAAGTTACGCTCCCCTTAATGCGAAGTGGTCCGAGTGTGACTTAGGCATGCGACTTGGCCGAGCAGCGAACTGAACCGCAGAAAGACTCGCGGTTTACACCGACTTGGGCCTGCGACTTGGGACTAAAGGAGGACCAATTCGCACACATATTATCTCCAGAATGCGTTTTGGTTGTGCGAGTTGAAGAGAAGAAAGCCTGAACAGCACAAACACTCGCAGTTTACACCTAGATAGGCATGCGGCTGGGGCTGAAGGATATAAGGTGAACAAGGCTGTTTCTATGGCTGTGCAACTTGGAACTAAAGGAGGACCAACTCGCACACATATTATCTCCAGAATGCATCTTGGTTTAGGGTTTAGGGTTTAGAGTTGAAGAGAAGAAAGCCTGAACAGCACAAACACTCGCAGTTTACACCTGGATAGGCATGCGGCTGGGGCTGAAGGATTTAAGGTGCACAAGGCTGTTTCTATAGCTGTGCGACTTGGGCCTGCGACTTGGGAAGCACCTGACCATGTCGCAGACTTGAGACATGACCCATTTGAAGCCGGGTCAGTACTCAGTTTGTCCTGGGCTGACCCGGTCCGCAAGAGACACTATATATGCTTTTTAGGGTTTTTCCAAGACTTAAGCTTTATTCTCTTTGTTTTCTTTGCCTCTTTAGTGTAAAAACGAGTTTGATCAAGAGAGATCTAGCAGATTTAATCATCTTAAAGCTGTTTCTTATCATTTCTTCATCTCATCTTAACTTCTAATCATGATCAACATCACCTCTTGCAAAGGAAATGGTGTGTTCATCATGATTAGTGAGTACTCTCTCTTTAAGCATCTAGGTGTGTAGATTTAGGGTGCTTAGATGTAGATTAATGATTGTTTAGGCTTAGTTTCTCTTCTCTTTTCCTTAGTTAGCTGATCCTAATGCTAGATCCTTGCACATCACTTGGGTCTAGAATCTGGGTTTTTCATGCACCAAAGTGTTTGATGAAATGCCTGAATGAAAGCTAACTCAGGGTTTATTCATTAATTCCATGATGATGTTTGTTAACAGCATAAATGACATATTAGAGTTGATTCTTAATGCTTACTAGTTCATATTTCACAAATGGGAATTTGGTTTGAAAGTGGATTAGTATAGGGATTAAGACCTTCATGAGAGGATTAGTTCAGCTTTAAACTCTAAGTTGATTGGATTAGAGATCATGTGATTGGTTGCTATGTCTTTCTGTATAAGATTCAGTCTTTCTTTGTTAGAGATTATTTGGTCACTAATTAGGCATGGAACATTATGCTTGTTAATTGTTTGATTATCTCTAATGGTTGTTAGACTTGATTAAGGGATCTGCAAAAGGATTTCTGTCATGAGAGTGGATTAATCTGATTAAGAAGTCTAGACTAAAGAGTAGCAAGTGTTGCATTATGTTCTTAGCATCATGAATCAATATCTAAAGCACCCTAATCAATGATCACATCTAGAGGTTTATCTTTCATCATTTGCTTTATCATCATCTTGTTTGGTTGCTTGCTTTGATTAGTAGTTAATCATCTTGCTTTGCTTGTTTCTTGTTTTATGCTTTCTTGTTTCTTGTCACCAAAAACCTTTCTTGTCTCACTTGACTTAAGAACTTGTCACATAAACTAGTGCCTAACTACCACACATTTGGATTGATACCCTTTATGCTGCAACAGCAAAGGGATTGATAACCCTTTAAGAACCTAAAAATTCTTAGTTATCAGTAAGAGTGGCAAAGATGATAGGAAGTCGCTAGTCTCTGGTTTCCATCATGGGTCTGAACAATCTCGGAGACGGGGCATTGAATCCGATGGTAGATTGACCCTGTACTCGGTGGAACTGGTGCAGAACTTATAGGCAAATCCAGTTGGGTCCATCTTGGCCTTAGTGATAGTCCTGTCTCTAAAGAACTGAGAGAAATCAAATCAATCCTCTCTAAGAGGTGTCTCAGCTGAAAAATCAACTCCTGCTGCTATCATAAGCGAAGTAATGATGCTTCTAAAAGCTGATGAGTAGTCCTTGATAACACCGTATTTTGACCACTTTTATGGATCGTTTTGAAATACTTTTTCTATGTTTTTAATTGCTTTTAAGTACTTTTATTACGTTTTTCTAGTATTTGTAGTTTCAAGACTCTTTTCAGGTAACTTAGGGAAAAGCTTAACAAAATGGATAGAAAACCAGATTTCAGCTCAGAGTCAAACCGTCAGAAGTTCACCCCTGATTGAAGGCCTTCTCACCGTCTGATCCAGCTCAAATTTGGAGACCTTAAAGATGGAAGTATCAGCTTTCCAGTGCACTTTACAGCTTGGCAATCCAACGGTTCAATCAAAAGATACGCGAAGAGCAAGATGTCCCGTAAACCAGCTGGCCAGCACTTCCACCCGCGGCCAACAAGCATTTTCCCGCGGTCAGGAGTATCCCGACCGCGGCAAATCACTCATCCACCGCGGTCACACTTGTCACTACCGCGGCCTTCAACCTCCAAGCCCAAAAAGCCCATTTCTGAAGCCCACATTTGGAGAAACCCTAAGTGACGTCCAGAGAGGTCTTGAGCACTATAAATATGTCTTAAGAGCCCTAGAAATTGTGTAACCTATCACCACCGAAATATTTACTTCATATTTTTATTGTTTTTGCTTTAGCTTTTAGGGAGAGAGAGATTTGTTCTCTTGAACCCTTGTTCTTTCTTTATCAATTTCGGTTTCTATTCTACTTCTTAATATTATGTCTTTAATTTCATTCATTATGTCTGAGTAGTTTTATTGTTGGGATTAAGAGATTTTCGATGTGGATTTATATGTTCGATGAGGATTCCATTGGCTATTGAGCTGAATCTTAGAACTTTTTCTTCTGAATTCGTTTTTACTGCATGAGAGTAGTGTCATGAACTACAATCTAATCCAGATGCTTGGTGACACGAAAGTGTTCATCAGGTATCATATCTAGTTTAGGAGAGCAAAACAAACATAGGAGTGGAAACCTACCTATGGGGGATTTGTGAATTAGGACGAGTCTTAAACATAATGCATCTCTTCTCTTCCAGGGCCAGAGTGGAAACCTACTGGTCAGGGTTGAGAGAGATAGTTGTCTATGATCACGACAGTGGCGTATTCATACGTCCGTGACTCCAGTTCGAAAAGTTTAAGCTAAGATCTTACAAAATTTACTCTCTAGCAATGTTTTGAATCGTTCGTACCCCTGAGAAAACTTCCCTGAAACCCAACGCTTTCTTCTCCATTGATTTACACCGATTTTCTTTCAAGCTTTAGTTCAATATTGTCTTTCCTTTTTAGTTCATTTTCATTTAAGCATTAGAATATCCGTTTTTATCATTTTTAGTCATTTTCGTTAAGTTTAGTTATTACGCCATTTAATTTCCGTATTCTCTTTTAAGATTTCGTTTTTAGATTTTAAACACACTACCAAACCCCCACTAAACCGTTTTTGTTCTAGACTTCCTTACTTTAACTTATTTCAAAGGATTTTTGCAGGAAAAGATCCTCCTTCCCTGTGGATTCGATCCCTAAGTACTACAATCGATCAACTGTGCACTTGCGGCTATTGATTTCAATTAGGGTAAAACTTGACAACCCACAACACACACCACAAGATCACCATCAAGTTTTTGGCGCCGTTGCCGGGGAAGGCACGTGTTTTCTTTTCTGCAAAACCCCGAGAAAGGTTAGTAAATCGACTCTAGAACCCCCTTTTCTGCAACTTTCCATTTTTCGGTTATTTTGTTTCCATTTCAGAAGATATGGATCATATGAAACGAAATTACTACTATGAGGGAGGTTTTTACAACACTCCTCGAGCCACTCAACGCCGAGAAGCACAATACATTCGTGATCCCTCCTCAATGGATCAGAAATCAATTCCGAACCACCACAAAAGAGGACATCGCAAGCACTACAAATCAATTCGTGAAGGTTTAGAGGAAAAAGGATTCTGCTGGGAGACCAAAACAACTTACAATACCCACGAAGATATCCATGATCGTCTCTTTGATGAAGATATGTCGTCTGTCTCCCAAACCGAGATTGATGATATGCTTCAGGAGCTCAATGAATCTATGGATGATGGGTATTGGGTATCTTGTGAAGTAGATGGAGAATCCTCCATCAAGTTTGTTAGAAAAAGGCCATCAAATGAAATTCCTTTGGATCATCACGTCATGGAAGCCAGCCATCAAGAAAAAGGAGAACCTCTTTCCATCCCTAGTGACGATCTCGTCTCAACCGATTCATTCAAGTGTTTTGGAGACTACAAACAAGATCATAAGTCCCTTTCTCTTGATGAACCAAAGCCGTGTTCTCCTTCAGCTCCTCACCACCTTGAATGTAAGACAGACCACGTGGAAGATAAGACACTAATGGTGACATCAAAACCACCATTGGAGGCGCTTTCTAAGACGAAGGATTCCGAGAAGTTTGATGCCCCATTCTCAATCAAGGAAGTGAAATTTCGTGATTCTCTTTGTGAATCTGGACCTGATGTGAGTCTCATACCAAAGACCATTGCAGAGAATACAGGTATTTTGATTTTTCATCCCTTGAAGATTGATATTCACTATGGAGATTTTTCTGGTGCAGCTCTACTTGGTTCCAAACCAGAATTGCCTTTTCAAGGGAAAGGTTGTCTTGTTTCTACTGGTTTCCATGCTATGGAGATGAGAAACAATGCAACAAAACCCTTGATACTTGGTATTTCGTGTCTAGCATATGTTGGAACACTCATCAACTACCTGCATCAACATATGAGTTTCCTGAAGATCAACAAGAAAACCCCATACCCGGTGATTACTACAAGAAACTCTCATTGTCTGACAATAGGAGGCGTATATGATCCAATATTTGACCCTGGAGGAACTACAAAGGATGTTGGATACGTTCTAGAAAGAAGAGCACCCGAAGAAAATGCTGGATTTACAAGTTTGACAAACAAAGGTATTTTCCTATGCACACCTTTAACCAATGCTCATATAAGAGGTGATGCAGACTTAATCGAAGCAAGAGTGGAGTTTAAATGGCTCTCAAGTCTCTTTTCCGAAGACTCTCCACAACGAAAAAGAATTGGAGACAAGAAGCAAGAGGATTGGAACATCTTTCCTGGGATATTCGGCACCGCGGTCGCGTGTGCGCTACCAGCGGCCAAACCACCTTTCGCCGCGGTCGCGCGTGCGCTACCAGCGGCCAAACCACCTTTTACCGCGATCGCGACACTTCCACCAGCGGCCAATGCTCTTTTTACCAATTCTCCAACAGTTCAAGCCATGGAGACACCTCTCCAAGCAAACTGTCCTCACCTTGGATGCCTAACCATCTCCACCACTTCAGATCATAAAGAATCATATGTCCTTGTATCTTGCAACATGGTTCAATGTCATGAAGTGAGAGAGACCTTATTCACCTCATCATACAAGCATCTAAGACGTTCTCCTGTCACAAGTGGTGTTGAAGATTCATACCTCAAAGAAGTTCCAAGACTGATTTTTGATCCTGGAGGAGGCTACCATCTCGAACCTACTAAGCAAAGCAAGGAGATGTCGAAAAAGACTTGTCTCAGGACAAGGTCTTCTTCATTGGAATAAGTCACGTCCAACACCAAAAGTCGAGCTAAACGACTTAAAACAAAAGCGCTTAATAGGAGGCAACCCATTTAGGTATTGTTTTCTTTAGAATTTTTCTTTCTTTTTCTTTTGATCTTTTTCTTTTTCTTAGCTTCAGGTGTTTCTTATAAAACAAAAAAGCCAAAAAAATCAAAAAACCAGAAAAAACCAAAAAGAAGGATGGTACCTGACTACTCGGCCCAGCAGGAACCAAGGAGAAGCAGGAAGAGGTCGCGATATAAGCCCCCGCGGTCGCAGGCGTTCTGACCGCGGGAAACACATGGTCGACCGCGGTCGTGTAGTTCTGACCGCGGCCAAGCAATGGTTCGCCGCGGTCGTGCAGCCCCTGACCGCGGCACTTGGTCGTTGAGATCCAAACCCGACCCAAACCACCCAGTTCACCTCATTTACCTCACCAATCACCCTCCACCTCATTCATCACCCTCCACCACCTTCATCACCACCTAATCACCTTCCCAAACCCCTTCAAATGAATCCGGTTCATCTCCACCAGCATCCCGGATCCAGGTAAGTTCTCTTTGTCCTTACCAATTCGATTATCTATGCATTTTTCTCATCCAATCTCGACTTGTTTCACACTGAGGACAGTGTGATTTAAGTCTGGGGGAGGATTTCATCCCTTTCTAACCACTTTTCTTTCATGAGTCTTGCATTATCTACATTTTTTGCATTTTCCTTAAAGTTTTTCAAAATCGGTTTTCAAAACAAAATACGTTTTAAAGGGAATGGTGAACATGAATCAATGATATTTGACTGTGTGCTTTTAGACTGTTCCTAGTGACATGCTCATTCATGATTTAGGACTAGACTAGGCGGTAGCTAAGCACATTTGAAACGAAGTACCCCAGAGGAATTTGAATGATTTCGATTTAGATGAAGGGATACACTAGCTCTGTTTTATTTGGACTTAATTTGGACTTAATTTTCTCATTGATGCATTAGACCAGGGAAACGAATCATACATTCAGGACTCCTTTATCCTTTTACCACTCTCTGTTGATCCTGAATGGCTAGTTCATTTTTAGCTAGTTCCCCACCTTAACCAATCCTCTTTCAAACCACATGCACTCTTGTTTTCTATTGTCTTATATGCAGATAAGTGCAAAAACGTTGGAGAGAAAGAGGAACGATGCAGTTTTCAGTCACAGACAGAGACCTGCGATTTGCCAAAAAAAGTTCTCGGAAGGATTCAACACAAGAGGAAGCTCAGTTTGCCTTAGGAAAATCTCAAAATTTGGTACAATCTCGTCCTCTAGTCTCTCTCTCTTTAAAAGGCATTTCCTTTCCTAAAAAAAAAAAAAAAAAAAAAAAAAAAATTATCCGAAAATAAGAAAAGAAAGGAGATAAAAGCCTTAGAGAGTCTAGAGAGGTCGAATTTTAAGTCCCAAGGCAACTGGATTTCGATTTTATGGAGTTTTGGAGATTGTTTTCTGATTCCCGGAAATAATCTAAGTCTGGGGGAACAGCTGTTTACAACGAAGGAGGAAGGATTATGCAACAACATTTGGCAAGAAGAAGTGATTGAAAACTGTGGTCATCAACAGGTCCTTATCTCTCTTGCGGTTTTGCATATTATCTTGCATCCTCCAGATCTTCAGGTAACCCGAAACACTTTAACTCCACCACTTAAAAAGCCCTTTAATGCCAAACGCCGTCTACCCTGGATGATGTCTTTAATGAGAACTCACTATTGAACTTAATGAATGTAGAGAGCTAGTTGACTGAACTCAAGATTTAAATTGTTTAAGTTTTGCATGACGGAAAAAGTGGACTAGTATCTCTTGTGCATTAGTGAGAATTTTCTAGACTAAGTTGTGGATTGATGCACTATCTTTGGTCCTAGTTTAGGAGTTCATGTCTATGAGATTTGTGCATTTCCTATTTTTGTTTTCACTTAACCAGTTTAGGCTTTTGCTTTGTTTGAGGACAAACAAAGGTTTAAGTCTGGGGGAGTTGATAACACCGTATTTTGACCACTTTTATGGATCGTTTTGAAATACTTTTTCTATGTTTTTAATTGCTTTTAAGTACTTTTATTACTTTTTTCTAGTATTTGTAGTTTCAAGACTCTTTTCAGGTAACTTAGGGAAAAGCTTAACAAAATGGATAGAAAACCAGATTTCAGCTCAGAGTCAAACCGTCAGAAGTTCACCCCTGATTGAAGGCCTTCTCACCGTCTGATCCAGCTCAAATTTGGAGACCTTAAAGATGGAAGTATCAGCTTTCCAGTGCACTTTACAGCTTGGCAATCCAACGGTTCAATCAAAAGATACGCGAAGAGCAAGATGTCCCGTAACCAGCTGGCCAGCACTTCCACCCGCGGCCAACAAGCATTTTCCCGCGGTCAGGAGTATCCCGTCGGCGGCAAATCACTCATCCACCGCGGTCACACTTGTCCCGACCGCGGCCTTCGACCTCCAAGCCCAAAAAGCCCATTTCTGAAGCCCACATTTGGAGAAACCCTAAGTGACGTCCAGAGAGGTCTTGAGCACTATAAATACATGTCTTAGGAGCCCTAGAAATCGTGTAACCTATCACCACCGAAATATTTACTTCATATTTTTATTGTTTTTGCTTTAGCTTTTAGGGAGAGAGAGATTTGTTCTCTTGAACCCTTGTTCTTTCTTTATCAATTTCGGTTTCTATTCTACTTCTTAATATTATGTCTTTAATTTCGTTCATTATGTCTGAGTAGTTTTATTGTTGGGATTAAGGGATTTTCGATGGGGATTTATATGTTCGATGATGATTCCATTGGCTATGGAGCTGAATCTTAGAACTTTTTCTTCTGAATTCGTTTTTACTGCATGAGAGTAGTGTCATGAACTACAATCTAATCCAGATGCTTGGTGACACGAAAGTGTTCATCAGGTATCAGATCTAGTTTAGGAGAGCAAAGCAAACATAGGAGTGGAAACCCACCTATGGGGGATTTGTGAATTAGGACGAGTCTTAAACATAATGAATCTCTTCTCTTCCAGGGCCAGAGTGGAAACCTACTGGTCAGGGTTGAGAGAGATAGTTGTCTATGATCACGACAGTGGCGTATTCATACGTCCGTGACTCCAGTTCAAAAAGTTTAAGCTAAGATCTTACAAAATTTCCTCTCTAGCAATGTTTTGAATCGTTCGTACCCCTGAGAAAACTTCCCTGAAGCCCAACGCTTTCTTCTCCATTGATTTACACCGATTTTCTTTCAAGCTTTAGTTCAATATTGTCTTTCCTTTTTAGTTCATTTTCATTTAAGCATTAGAATATCCGTTTTTATCATTTTTAGTCATTTTCGTTAAGTTTAGTTATTACGCCATTTAATTTCCGTATTCTCTTTTAAGATTTCGTTTTTAGATTTTAGACACACTACCAAACCCCCACTAAACCGTTTTTGTTCTAGACTTCCTTACTTTAACTTATTTCAAAGGCTTTTTGCAGGAAAAGATCCTCCTTCCCTGTGGATTCAATTCATAAGTACTACAATCGATCAGCTGTGCACTTACGGCTATTGATTTCAATTAGGGTAAAACTTGACAACCCACAACACACACCACAAGATCACCATCAGTCCTGACTGTTAGAATATTTAGAGACTAAGCGGAATAAAGAGATTTGAGAGAGTGTGCAAAAGAGATGAGAGAAAGAGTTCCCAAAGTAGTGTGTTTATTCATTCTCGTCTTTGATACATATATAGAGGAAACCGAACAGAAACTAGGTTTAGCTAAGCTACAATACAAAAGAAAGTGGTTAGAGACATAAGGAAACATGTGAGTCTTGAGCATGGATCCCGAGAGATAGTGACAGCTCCAACGGTCACAAGACCAAGTGTAAACAACGCGCCAAGGGGGGACCATTGTACGGACACCAACTCTCTTCTTCCTTAAACATCACACGTGATCCCTTGAGCCTTCTCTCCTTATTAAAGGCTAACACCGATTCAAGCCCTAAAGCATAGAACCTTTCTTGACCAATACTCCCCCTCAAGCTTAGCCATCGAAGTTGTTTAGATTGCTAAGCTTGAAGACCCATGAGCATCACCTCATTAAAAACCTTAACAAGGAAAACCTCATGGGACAAAACCTTGTTAAGGGAAAAAGAGTGTGATGTCCATGTATCAAGGACTATGATCAAGGGCGACTAAGGTCCACAAGTCCTAGCTTGCTAAAGAGATTGTTGCAAACTTTAAGACTTGCGGCCTTAGTGAAAATATCAGCCAACTGGTCTTCACTTCTTGTGTAGCACGGTAACACCACACCTTCCTCAATCTTCTCACGGACCTTGTGGCAATCTATTTCAATAGACTTTGTTCTCTCATGAAACACCGAGTTTGTTGCAATGTGTATAGCAGCTTGGTTATCACAATGCATTGTAATCGGACCTTCTTGCTCAATGCCAAGGTCTTTAAGGAGCGCCTTAAGCCAGGTTAATTCACTTGTAAGCTTCCTCATTGCCCTATATTCAGCTTCTGCGGTTGAGCATGAGACCACCTTTTGCTTCTTAGTCTTCCAGGTTACAAGATTTCCACCAATGAAAGTACAATACCCACTTGTTGACTTTCTATCAATACGATCACCAGCCCAATCTGAGTCACAATATCCCACAATCTCTGTATTATTGTTCTTTCCCATCCAAATGCCTTGTCCTGGACTCCCTTTGAGGTATCTGAGAATTCTTTCCACCATACCCCAATGATACACTGTCGGAGCTTGCATATGTTGGCTTACTTGATTCACGGCGAAGCAGAGATCTGGCCTTGTGAGAGTGAGATAGATCAATTTGCCAACAAGTCGTCGATACCTAAATACATCCTTGAAGGCTTCATCTGATTTCTCCCCCTTTCGATTGACTTTGTAGCCCTCTTCAAGCGGCGTTTTGGCTGGTTTAGCTCCAAGTTTTCCTGTCTCTTTGAGAAGATCAACTGTGTATTTCCTCTGAGACAGAAAGAGACCCTCAGGAGACCTACACACCTCAATGCCAAGGAAATACTTGAGCTCGCCGAGGTCTTTAATGTCGAATACCGAGTTAAGAAAGGCTTTTGTAGACTGAATTCCCTCCTTGTCATCTCCAGAAATGATAAGATCGTCTACATGAACAAGAACAACCACCAGACCTTGAGAACTTTGGAGGGTAAACAAAGTATGATCCGAGTGAGACTTCTTGAACCCCTTTTTCCATCAGAGTGGTACTAAGCTTGTTATACCAGGCTCTTGGAGATTGTTTTAATCCATATATAGCTTTCCTCAATCTCAAAACGTTACCGGGTGCAACAATATCCTCTAAGCCTGGAGGAGGGGTCATATACACTTCTTCCTGAAGTTCCCCTTGAAGGAATGCATTTTTCACATCCATTTGCCACAGATCCCACGAGAGATTAGTAGCGAGTGAGAGGACTACTCTTACAGTATGGAGCTTGGCAACCGGAGCAAAAGTGTCTGTATAATCTTCTCCAAAGGTCTGAGTGAACCCTCTTGCAACCAACCGAGCCTTGTATCTCTCAATTTCACCGTTACTCTTATACTTGATAGTGAAAACCCACTTTTAGCTCACAGCTCGCTTCCCTGGTGGTAACTCGGCTTCATCCCAAGTATGGTTGCGCTCCATAGCTCCTCTCTCGTCACCTATAGCTTCAATCCACTCCTTCTTGTCTTTAGCTTCTTCATAGATTTGAGGAATTTCGTGTTCCTCAATTTTTCCCATGAACGCTTGATGATCAGAGGGCAACAAGGCAAGAGAACAAACAGCCTGAATTGGATGAGCTACAGCTTGACTATTGTAGTAGACTCTGGTGTTCTTGCTGAGCCTAGTACTTCTTCTTAATGGCTGAACAGGTTCCTCTACAATACAATTAGATGGATCCTTGATGAGCCTAGTACTTCTTCTTAATGGCTGAACAGGTTCCTCTACAACCGCCTCTCCTTGTTCTTGTGGGACTGATTCCTCTGCCTCCACTTCTAAGTCATCTGGAGTTGGCTCTTGACTCTGCTCCTCTTCTTGATTTACTTCTGAACTCAATGGTACCGGCTCAGCTTCTTCTTGAGTACTTGTAGGAACCGGCTTATGCACTTGCTTGGGCAGGACTGGGTTCCCAAGGTGATCCAGCAAGAACCGCAGACTGGTAGCGAGATCTGATGGGGAGCTTGACAGGTCTTTGAGACTCTCCCAATTCTTCTTGTCATAGTATCCCTGGTTCTCAAGAAATTTGACCTCCCTGGACACATAAGTGCGGCTATTAACAGGATCATAGCACTTGTACCCCTTCTGAGTTGTTGAATACCCAAGGAATATACACTTTATGCTTTTGGCCTCAAGTTTGTTTCTCTGTTCACCTGGAACAAACACAAAACAAACACACCCAAAAACACGTAAGTGATCTAATGAGGGTTTAGTTTTGTTAAGTACCTCAAATGGTGATGAGTCTTGTAAGACTTTTGTTGGGGTCCGGTTAATGAGATAGCATGCGGCTAAGACAGCATCTCCCCAAAAACGTTTAGGCACATTTGTATGGAACATCATCGACCTGGCCACCTCCATTAAATGTCTATTCTTCCTCTCAGCAACTCCATTTTGTTGTGGAGTGTAAGGGCAACTGGTTTGGTGTAAGATGCCATGCTTTGCTAGATGTTCTTTGAATCTTTGACTTGTATACTCACCGCCATTATCTGATCTAAGAATCTTAATCTTGGCATTAAAATGATTAGTCACATAATTTTGAAAGTTTGTGAATGCTTCAAATACACGATCTTTAGAGGGAAGTAAAGTTATCCAGGTATATTTTGATTTTTCATCAATGAAGGTCACAAAGTATTTATTACTATCCCTAGACATGCAAGGTGAAGTCCACACATCAGAATGAACCAAGTCAAAGCAATGTTCATAAATAGTAGATGATTTAGGGAAAATAACTCGACAATGTTTACCAAGAATACAAGATTCACAACTTGTGTGATCAAAAGCAACATCAGGTAACATTAATTCAAGAGCACGCGAGTGAGGGTGACCTAATCTAGCATGCCAAATAGAGTTCAAACTTGCAGAAAAACATGAATTAAAAGAGAAAGCATTTGAGTCGCTTGGTGAAGAATCCTCGAGAACATATAGATCATCTTTGGTTCCCCCTTTTCCAAGTACCTTCCAATTCTTAATATCCTGAAAGTGAACATCATTAGGACCAAATATCGCATAACAGTCTAAGTCCTTGGTAGCTCTACTAACCGATAATAAGTTAGAAGTGAACTTAGGCACAAACAATGCTTTACTATCTTTATCAAATAACTTTAGGTTACCAGTTCCTTCTATGGGAATTCCATCACCATTAGCTATCACAACATTTCCTAAAGCCGGTTTTATGTTGTTTAACAGTTCAGGGTTACTAATCATATGATGAGATGCACCTGAATCTACAACTAAAGCGGTTTTAGGTTTATTAGAGAAGAAGGTGATACCAGACTGTTTTGCGGCTAAGGCTTTGATAAGAGCCTCAAGGTCGGTCTTTCTCACAAACTCAGTCGAGACATTCATGGCACCATCTCCACCTTGTGTCAATGCACCGGCTCCTTCTTGAGCAAAGCTAGCTCTTGCATCCTTGAACTTGCTCGGCTTCAGGTGGGGATGAAGAATCCAACATTTATCTTTGATGTGGCCCTTCTTCTTGCAATGGTCACAGATCCATGGCTTCCTGTCATCGGGTTTAAAGACACCTTTGTTGGCCGAGATGAGCTCTTGCTTCTTGAAGAGACCAATAGAACCTTGCTCCTTTTGGATCCTTGCACAAACGTCTTCAAGGCTTGGGAGCTTACCCTCTCTCAAAATGTGCTTGATGAGGTCGTTGAAGATGGGGTTTAGCGTGAGAAGAAGTCCAAAGACTTTGTCTTGCTCTCGCCTTTCATTGAGAACTTTAGGATCCAAAGTGCTCGGCCTCAGCATCTCTAGCTCAGCCCACAAAGATCTGAACTTCCCAAAGTGAGCTTTGAACTCCATGTCTTCCTGGCTCAGGTCATTAATCGCCTTCTTGACTTCAAAGACTCTGCTCAGGTTTGTATCATTACCGAACACATTCTTGAGAGTTTCCCACAGAGATTTTGCTGTCTCACAGTAGGAGTAAGCTTCAAGAATCGTCGGCTCAAGGGAGTTTTGAATGATGCCAAGCACGGTCTGGTCTTCTTGGAACCATTTTGCTTCCACAGCTTTGGCTTCTTCATCCTTCTTTCCGTCTTTGGTGGCGTCTTCTTCGGGAATCTGTTCTTCTAAGACGTGATTCCAAAGCCCTCGTCCACAAAACGCCGTCTTTGTGGTTCTAGACCACAACAAGTAGTTTCCTCCTTTGAGGATAACAGGAATCACCACCGGTTTTGAGATCTTGGTGTTTGCATCGTTTGAACTCATTTTGTTCTTGAGGGGTTTTGAGAAACAAGAGAATAAGAGATGAGCGAACTAGAGAATGAGAGATTTAGAGAATAAGGTTTGAAGAATAGAGAAAAGAAACTCAGGAAATCGGAACCAATCGCTCTGATACCATGTTAGAAAATTTAGAGACTAAGCGGAATAAAGAGATTTGAGAGAGTGTGCAAAAGAGATGAGAGAAAGAGTTCCCAAAGTAGTGTGTTTATTCATTCTCGTCTTTGACACATATATAGAGGAGACAGAATAGAAACTAGGTTTAGCTAAGCTACAATACAAAAGAAAGTGGTTAGAGACATAAGGAAACATGTGAGTCTTGAGCATGGATCCCGAGAGATAGTGACAGCTCCAACGGTCACAAGACCAAGTGTAAACGACGCGCCAAGGGGGGACCATTGTACGGACACCAACTCTCTTCTTCCTTAAACATCACTCGTGATCCCTTGAGCCTTCTCTCCTTATTAAAGGCTAACACCGATTCAAGCCCTAAAGCATAGAACCTTTCTTGACCAATACTGACAATCAGATGTAAGCATCTCATGCTTAACCTTCACTAGGTTCCTTGCAATGATACAAGCAAAGCAAGGAAACCTGGGGTGATCTGCGAATGGTAACTGTAATGTCACCAACTCTGGCTTAAGGACATTCGCTTGGTTGGCTCGCGAAAACAAAGTGTGTGCTAGTAGCTTATGCACATAGCGGACAGCAGGATGAGAGAGTCATGATGCCTTGAACCTTCCTTTGTCATTAACTCCATAACCCATCAGTTTCCAAAGATCATCATCTGGATCCTTCTCCAATGCAATTTAATCACAATAAGGCAACTTCAAAGCATCACACATCTCTAAGATGGTAAGAGAGTAGAGATAACCTCCAATAGAGAAGGAGAGTGTGCCATCTAGAGCTCTAGGAGTAGCTCTCTTCTTGTAGCTCAAAGCTGCTGATGCAAGGAACTCCTTGGTGTGGCTCTCATAGGTCTGAAACTCTGCTCCATTAATGATCTCATTCCAAGCCTATCAAGATACCATATCACATCTTCTCTGATTCCAAACATCTCAAGAGTTGAGTAGTCAATTTCTGGAGTTGGCTTGATCTTCAGCTTCTGAAGCTGCACCAAGTAATTGATGTCTGGTTCAATGACTTTACCAACAAACTTCACTTTCGGCCTAGAGGAAGACTTGACTTTTCGAGGTACATATAGCTGAGTGGAGGCTCTTTCAATCTCTCCTGAAAAGATTCCTCTTTGTGCGGTAATGAAGGTGGATAGAGGTTCGTCATCACTCAGTTGTGTCTCGTTTAATGCGTCATATGTCTCCTGTGAATGGGGCATTTTCGCATTAGAACTCGTCTTGGTTCGAATCAGTCGAACTTGAGAGAGATCCATGACCTGCAAAAACAAGATTCTCGAGACAAAGAATAAATCAAGCTGCTTTGGTATCGTTTTTTATGAACAAGGTGTTTATAGAGCTATCACAAACACATTCACATGACAAACAAACTATAAATGCATCAAACATTGCAAAATCTGAGAATTTTTGGTCAAGTTCGATATATTGATGTTCAACACATGAGATTTCTAAATCAAGATGATGTTAATGCTCACTCACATGTAATATAATCTGGTTTTCTATCAACAAGAACCAAAAAATCCAGATTTGCAAAGCTGAATCAAACATATCTCCAAATTTCAATTTGCTCAAAGTCTCAAATCTCAGATTTTTTTGAAAATTTCAAATCTCTATGGTCTAAGTGTTTAATCATGCAATTAAACTACCCAGTAGTCTAGTCTTAAGTTCAAAGACAATTTCCAATCATCCTAAGGTGAATTTCTACTCATTCTAAGACAAATTCTAATCATCCTAAATTTGAGTTCTTAAGGAAAAGTGAGAAATTTGGTACCATACCTTTGATGAAAGTGTTATGTAATGATAGATTTGGAATCTCCTTTGAAAAAGAGTGAGACAGGTTCGAAAATTTGAAGCAAGTGTTGAAACGAAATCGCACTCGATTGAGCTCACACAATGACAATCTTGCACTGAATCGAACTCTCTCTCTCTCTCTCTCGATTAAATATTCGCGTAAGTATAACGAAAGAAATAAGAACACAGAGCACACACACGATTTGATTACACATAGATCACCTCCTAGATGGATGACTACGTCTCTGGGGCCAGATCTTGATCGAGCAATTCCACTAACACGAAGAAGTCACGAGTCTGTAAGAACCAAGAGCTCGTGAGGAAGAAGACGAAGTTGTTAAGACAGTGCTAACGGCTAAATCCTAATCCTCTTTATATATCAGAGGTTTACAACATAGCCGGGCACAAACCAGAATCAATTAGACCATCCCAATTGGATCAAATCTGATAACCAAAAGAGACGCCTAACCGACCTAACCCATATATCAATCTAGGCATTATACCAAATTGAAACTTAGACCATAAACCAACAGCAAGTTTGTCAAGTTTGAAATCTGGTCTTTTTGATCTTTTAAATCCTCTTTTTACTGGTGTTTTTCTTACGAAAAAATTATTTTTAAAAGTTTAGAAAACTTACCTTGGCGTGTTTATCACGAAAATTATGCTTCGGGAACTTTTCGGTTCGGGAACTTTTCGGTTTAATCCCGGAATAAATCGAGATTTTGAAGTTCCGGTTCGCGGGAAATTGGGATCACAAACTTGGGAACCGAACAAGAGCCGGCCGCAGGCCAAGTGTGCGCGGCAGAGGCTGGTTTGGCCGCGGGTGAGGGATACGGGCTGCGGTGAATGATGCTCCGGCCGCAGTTGAATTGATCGTGGCTGCGTCAAATGCTTAATGGGGATTCCCGGTTTATCCCTTTTTCCTATTTCCTCCTCCTATCTTTTTGTATTTTCTGGTTTTTTTAATGTTTTTGGTTTTTTCTGGATTTTATGAAAGCCTGAAATGTATAAAAAGAAAAGAAAAATATCAAATAGAAAAGAATTAAAAAGAAAAGATCATACCAAATGGGTTGCCTCCCATCAAGAGCTTTCATTTAAAGTCTTTTACCTAGACTCTTGGCAGGATTAGGATTGAGAAAAAAAAGTAGGATCTCTTAAAGTAAGAGTCCTTGGGATCCTCCTTAGTCTGAACTTTGGATCACCTTTATCTTGAATCACAGTCTCTTTTCCTTTCTTAAAGATTTTTGCATCTTTGAAGACATGTTTTGTCTTATCAACAATTTCTTCAAGATTTTTCTCTTTCTCCTTGATGATGTCTGGTGGCACCACTATCTTGATCTTCCCAAATTGCCTGGATGCAAGTGCTTTTATTTCTTTTTTTTCATCCAACATCTTCTCTTTGCTCTTATCCTTGCGGCTTGGAGCTTGATCCGGTGTGGTCTTATAGAACTTTTTCCTGTCCACATTTAAGAAAACTAAACAGCGATTTGCATGGTTAATAACAGCACCTACAGTAGCTAAGAATGGGCGACCAAATATCAAGGGTCTTTCTTTGTCTTTGTCCATCTCTAAGATTTGGAAATCGGCTGGGACAATTTTGTTTCCAATGACCAGTGTCAAGTCCTGGATCATTCCTTCTGTCCTCTTTTGGGATGAATCATCAAAGATTATCCTTACTCGAGATGGGACAAATGTACCTATACCAAGTTTCTCAGCAACAGATTTTGACATAACATTCACAGTAGCACCAGAATCACATAAAAAATCTGAAAATTCAATTCCAAAGATTGAACAAATGATGGAAAAACGCCTTGGATCCTTAGACTTTTTAAGTCTTTGGTCAGGCAAGCGTTTGGGTACCTTAACTGGAATGACTCGGCTTCTCTCATGCTCAGTTTCAGAATCCTTTATGAGAGGTTCAGGCGTCAATCTCCCCTTAGAGTCTGCGACAGGTTCTTCCTCCAAAACTGTGTCATAGCATTGCAGAACTTATTTGGGTTATCTTCTACTCTTCCTGGTAAAACTTCTGGTTGTCTCTTCATTGAATCTGCAGTCGGACCTATATGATGTTCCAACTTTCTTGACATGGGTCGCAAGAGATTCAAACTTCCCATTCAAGTCATTGTACATACAATTGATCTTCACTCCCATTTCCCTAATTGACTTCTCATTGCCTTGAGTCGTCTGCATCATAGTTTGTTCAAGAGATTTTACATGGTTACTTAGCTGGGAAAGGGTTGCTTCTAATGAGCTGGTCTATGCTTGTTGAGGATTGAAAGGTGGTATTTATTGGAAGTTTCCTCCTCCATAGTTCCCATTTTGAAACTTGTTTTGAAAACTCCTTTGCTGCTGCGGATAGGGCTGATTCTCGGCTCCTTGATTTCTGTATGAGAGATTGTTGAAGTTGACACCAGAATTCCTGAAGTTGTTGTTGAAAGCTGGACTGAATCAGTTATGGTATGCATGAGCTCCCATGAAATTGATTTCTTCCTCTTGGTACATGCCATCTTCTCCATATCATCCATCTTCTTCATTTCCTGCAGCAGTATCACAAGCATGTATATTCTTATTTTGAGACTGAAGAAGTTGACTTACCATGCTTTTTAGCTCAGCAACCTGATAGCAGGAATTTTTCAATCCTTGATCAATTCCTCAATTACTCATGTCACTGTAGCACTTGAGGTATCAATCCAAATGGAGAGATTCTAGACACTAGAACTATGAGGAGCTATCTTAATTCAAGTCTAACAAGCAGATGAGTTGGTAACAAGGTGATCTAAAACATAAAACAAACAAAAACAAGCAGTATTTAAGAATAAGCAACAAGACAACAAAACAAAGACTCAGATTCAAAACAAAGAGAAAGCTAAACCTCTAGATGTGATCATTGATTAGGGTGCTTTAGATATCAATTCATGATGCTAAGAACAATAATGCAATGCAAGTTACTCTTTAGTCTAGGCTTCAAAAGCAGATTAATTCATTCCCATGACAATAATCTCTTTGTAAATCACTTAATCAAGATTAATTCACCTTAAGCAAGATCAAGCAATCAACAAGTATAAAGTATCAAGTCTAATAATGACCAAACGGTTTCTATTTCAAAGAGACCGAATTTTACACAGAAAGCAGCAACAAGCAATCACATGATCTCAAAACCAATTAACTTAGAACTCAAATCTAGACTAATCCTCTCATGAAGGCATTAATCTCTACACTAATCCACTTTCAAACCAAATCATCATTTGTGAAATATGAATCAGTGAGCATTAAGAAACAGTTCTAATATGGCATTCATGCATTTAACAAATCATTCCCATGATGAAAAAAGGCATAAACCCTTAGCTTAGCTCATTCAGACATTTCATCAAACACCTTGTGGGTGGAGAAATGACTAAGGTCTAGATCAGAGTGATGTGCAAAGATCTAGCATTAAGAGCAGCTAACTAAGAAAAGGAGATGAGAATCTAGAACCTAAACATCATAAACCGATCATCTAAGCACCCTAATCTACACACCTAGAAGCTTAAAAGATGACTACTCACTAATCATGATTAACACACCATTTCCTTTGCAAGAGGTGGTGTTAATCATGATTAGAAGCAGAGATGAGATGATTAGATGATAAAAAACAGCTTTAAGATGATTAAATCTGCTAGATATCTCTTGATCAAACTCGTTTTTACACTAAGAAGCAGAGAGAAAACAAAAAGAAAACAGATTAGAAGATAAGGTAAAGCATAACTAGGGTTTTAGTCTCTAAAAACTATTTATATAAAAGGGTGTGGGCCGGGTCAGCCCAGGACAAACTGGGTACTGACCCGCCCTTTCTGGGTTCCTGGAGCCACCCCTCGCCATCTGAAGAAGTCTCACACCGAGGGCCATACACCAGGGGGTCATGTGCTGGGTTGAAACTTTGATGAACACTTGAAGAACATGCATGAGACTTGGCCTTTGATCCGGTTAAAGCTTTGAAACGTGAAGAGGGTTTGTTTTTAATCTGGGTTGGAGAGATGAGGACCTCGGCATAACATGCCGAGGGGCTTGGTACCCGAGGTTTGTGTAACATAGGAGCTCGGCATAACATGCTGAAGGGTTTACGCCAAGGTCTGCTTCAACACTTAGTCGTTTTGGGATCATTTTGGTGATCAAGGGAGCCTTGGTGTTGAAAGACCGAAGTCCTACCTCGAGGTATAGTTTCAAAGCTTCGTAAACATGCCTCCTTGGCATAACATGCCGAGGTATTCACGCCGAGGTAGGGCACAACACTTAGCTTACAGTCGCATCTCTTAAAACCAGAATTGACCAGCTTCTCTTCTGCTCAGTGTAACTTTTAACTCGTAACTCCAAATGACCTTAAACCAGTTCCATGAGACAGATAACTCATTCAGCTCAATCTTTGGTGAAGAAACTATCGGCGCTTGAGATGTGGAAGGCTTCCTGGAGGGCTCATCTTCGCAGTGCATTTACACGATCAGAGAGAGGCGTCTAGACATGAGTCCATTCCGGAAACGTTAAATTCTTGCTCATAGATCCGAATTGAATGATCTCGGACGTTCTGGAACGAGGACTCAAATATCTCTGATTCTTATGACGGCCTCGTAAACCGAATCGGCCTGGAAGTGCGCCGTCCTTCGCATTCTTCGGAGCTCATCGGGTTGGTCCAAGACGGTAGCGAGACAGGGGTTTCTTCCGACGAGCTCAACTTTCTGCTCACGCGTCCGAATTCCATTATTCTACTTGCTATGGAACCATGATCCAATCTTCTCCAACTTTGATGAAGCCCCCGACAACTGAATCGGACCGGAAGTTTCCCCGGACAGGCAATCATTCAAGAGTATCGGATTGCTCCGGAATGGATGCGAGAGAGGTCTGTCTTCCGATTACCATATCTTTCAGCTCCATCGTCCAAATTCTTTGATTTCAACTGTTCTGAACTCTTGACTCAATTGTCTCCAACTTTTGTGAAAACTCGGACAGCTGGATCTGACGGCAAGACCTTCCGGTAACGTGATTTCCGAGATGTATCTGCACTCGAGATTTTTGGCCGAGAAACTTAACCGCGACACGTGTTTTTGGCCGAGAGTTCTACCCGCAGGAAGGATTTTGGCCGAGAACCTTCGACCTTCAGTACACCATTTTGCCGAGAAACCCAAAATTGCTCATTTTCACCATTTTTGATCATTCCAACTCCATTTCTTCATCTGAATCACATCCCCAACTCCAAATTGGCTCCAAAAGCACCTGTTTAACACTCCAAAATATTCAAAACTCTCTTGGACCTAATGCAATCTCCTAAGTCCTAAAACAATGCCTAAAGACCTAAAATGCATGAGATAAGACATGATTTGGACTAAAATATGTACACTAAATGATGGAATTTATGAATATATCACAACCTCCCTTGCTTCATGACTAGTGATAGTCTTCTTTTATTTGTCATATTCAGGGTTGTTGTTGCTCTTAGCTACAGCTAGATTTTCGATGAGTGCTCTCCCTTGTGGTATGGTTTTTGAACTGAAATATCCATTTCTGGCAGTGTCAAGAGAAACTTGATGCTTCTGCTGTAATCCTTTGTAGAAGGTGCTTAGCAGGTTTGCTCCAGAGAAACCATGATGAGGGCAGTCTCTATCATATTCTTTGTATCACTCCTAGGCTTCATAGAATGATTCTATTGGGCCTTGTTGGAAACTTTGTATCTTGTTTCTCAGCTGGTTCGATCTTGACTTGGTGTAGAAGTGGTTCAGGAAAGCTGACTTGCATTCTTCTCATAAAGTAATAGAACATGGCATAGATTTTAACCATTTAAAGGCTTTATCACTTAGAGAGAAAGGAAAATGCTTACACTTCACATAGTCCACAGTTTCTGGAGTTGTTTTACCATTCTAGAGATTTCTTCAAAAAGATCAATGTAGTCCATTGGATGCTCAGTAGAGATTCCATGGAATTGATTCTGCTTCACCAAAGAGACAATCTGAGGTTTTATCTCGTGATCTCCTCTTGGAACACGAATTTGAATAGCTGATCTATTTTGGAAATGTTGGTGAGGTGCATCGAAATCGGCAAGGAGTCTATTCCGAGACTGTCTTCTCGCAGGATTGGCAAGCTGTATGGGTCGATTGGCTTCTCTACCATTAGGTGGAACAATGTTTTCATCATTCCTTCTTTCTTCAGGATCGACTCGGTCTTGTCTCCTTCGGTCATCAGCGGCTTGAGCAGGATTCAGAGGGACTCGGTTTCTCTCTTCATTGATTTGTGGCTGGCCATATTCTTCATGGGCAGCATCTAGGTCATCACCATGAATAGAATCAGGGTCATCATCTCCAATGTGATCCTCCTGATCACGGTTTAAAAGATCTTCTCGATGGGCATTCAGATTGGCCATCTTGAGCGTTCTTCGTCTGACTTTTCTAAGTGCTCTTTCGTGTTTGTCAATCTCGTCTAAGGGCAATACGATGTTGCAGGATTCCTCCTAGTTTTCATGCACCTGTGAAAAAGTTAGAAAATCTCCAGCAGAACTCGGAAATCTTGAGGTTTATGATTGAAATTAGATTTAGAAATCAAGTCAACAGCAACAAATCCCCAGCAACGGCGCCAAAAACTTGATGTGGGTGCAGTGGGCAACACAAGTTTTACCCTAGACAAGCTGCAAGTCCACAAGGATTTATATGTTGAGGACTTCTAACTGATACTAAAATCAATCGTAAACCTAATCTAATAATTAGGGGTTTGGGTTTGTCACTAAATTTAATTATGCAGAGAATTAAAAAGCTGGAAATAAAAATCGATTGAAAACTATATGAAAAACGGCGCTGGGTTCAAGGTTCATCTTCAGGGTTCATGATGCGGTGGTGTGCTGAGTGTCAACTACGTGAGGGAACAAGTTTTACCCTTAACAAAACAAAAGAAAGCCGCAAGTCCACAGCTAATCAGTTGCAGTATTTAGGGATCGAATCCATAGAGATTTGTGTACCTGGTATTCTTCTACGGTTTTTAACTTTATGTCTAGACTAAATTGGTTTTAAAGGTTGGTTGTTTTTCTTGAATTAAACTAAAGCAAAATAAAGCAAATAAATCTATCCTAAAAGGCAAGTAAAGAAATCGAATGAAAGGCAGTATAACAAGTAAAATATCGAACTAAACAAAGATAAGGCAAGTAAAATATCGCATGAAAGGTAAATAAAGCAAGTAAATAACAAACTAAGGAAATTGAAATGCAGGTCTAAGAAAAGCAAGTAAAAATCGATGGAATTGTAAACTATGGCTAAAAACGCTGAGCTTTTGGGAACTCTAAGGGATCATAATCGGTTTTAACAATAAGGTAGATAGATTGGGATTGACGGATAACAATATATGGGTTCTAGAGCTAGAGTACGGCGGTATGACTACGTCACTGTCGTGATCATAACCAACTGTTTCTCGCAACCCTGACCAGTAGGTTTCCACTCTGGCCCTGGAAGGGAGAGAACGCAAGAGCTGCATAAGACTCGTCAATACTCACGATCTCGCCGCAGGTAGGTTTCCACTCCTACGGAAATATCGCCCGTTTCATTCTAGGCTGATACTTAATGAAAACTTTCGCAACACTAACTATCTAGATCAGATACTAGGTGATCAATCAAGCATACATGCAATAAGAACAAGAATAAACAGAGAACAGGTCGAAATCCTAGATCTATAAACCTAGATGTCTTAATCGATTATGAGAGCCCCTTTCGGGAACCCTAAGCCCAACTCGGAATCTACTCAGACATGGCTGAGTTCGACATCATCATTGGTTTTAATAAAAGTAATGAAAAACAGTAAAGAAAAGAGATAAAGAAAGCTTCTCTATTGAAGAACTCGGACTTGAACAATCTTCTACAAAAATCTCATAAAAACGGCTAAAGAAAAAGGGTTTCTGTAAAGTATCAAAAGCTCCTGTAAAAACGACCTAAATGACATGTATTTATAGTCTCCAATACTCCATGGTCTCTAGGGTTCTGGAATTGAGGCTGGGAATGACTTTGGGCTTCAGATAAGTGGGCTTTAAGTCGGAGCTTGAATGTCGCGGTCGAGAGTTCTGTGACCGCGGCAATTGGCTTGTTTCCCGCGGTCGGGAAGCTTCTGACCGCGGCAAATAGCTTGTTGGCCGCGGTCGCGTGAGCTGCTGGCCGACTCCGCGTGGCTTCGGGGCTAATGGAATATCTTGAGATCCAACCGTTGGAATGTCTCCAAACCAAGTGCATTTGAAAGCTGGTTGATTCTTCTATAAGTTGTCCAATTTTGAGGGTGATCAGACGGTGAGAAGGTCTTCGTCTCTCCATGAGAGTTCTGACGGTCTGCATTTATCCAAAAGAGTCTTTTTGTTCCATTTTATGCCTCTTTATCCCAAATTACCTGAAAAGTCTTTTAAAATCCGGAAACATAGAAATCCTTTGAAAACCTTTGAAAATGGAGTAAAAACACCTGTAAAAGATATTAAAATGATCCATAAAAATGGTCAAAATCCGGTGTTATCAACTCCCCCAGACTTAGTCTTTTGTTTGTCCTCAAACAAAACAAAGGCTAAATCTCGGCGAGAGGTTTGAAAACGTAGGAACTAAACAAAATCTCAGAGACCAAACTTCTAGACCAATATCAATCAGTATGCATCAATCGGGAATAGCCTAGAAAATTCTCACTAGCAATACAGGCATAACTAGTCCGTTAATACGTCATGCAGAAATCTATGCACTAAGATCTAACTTCCAGTCAACTAGCTCTTAACATTCATTAAAAATCTCGGTGGTTCTCATCATAGAAAATCTAGGCAAGGCAATCTAGGCTAGGTTTAAAGAAGGATTATTTTGGGGGTATGGCTTAAAGTGTTTAAGGGTTAACTGAAGATCTGGAGGGTGCAGGACATTATGCAAAACCGCAAGAGAGAGTGAAGCTGTTGGTATCCACAGTTTTCAGTCACTTTTTCTTGACATAGATTCATGGTCTTCTTCCTCAGGTTCTCTCCAAACTCCCCCAGACTTAGCTTTTTGTAAATCTTTCAAAACAATAGCTCCTTAACGAATAGTGTTTGCTCATTGCTCCATAAATTTCGACAATCTAAGACTTATTAGCTTTTTGTTTCCTTTCTCTTTTCACG